>NC_089229.1:87899072-88199072 GCF_963924675.1 Phocoena phocoena
ACCCCCCACGTACCTGGGTAGGGCAAAAGAAAAAAGAATAAACAGAGACGAAAGAATAGGGACGGGACCTGCACCAGTGGCAGGGAGCTGTGAAGGAGGAAAGGTTTCCATACACTAGGAAGCCCCTTCGCGGGCGGAGACTTCGGGGCCGCGGGGGAGAGCGCAGCAACAGGGGTGCGGAGGGCAAAGCGGAGAGATTCCCGCACAGAGGATCAGGGCCGACCGGCACTCACCAGCCTGAGAGGCTTGTCTGCTCACCCGCCGGGGCGGGCGGGGCTGGGAGCTGAGGCTCGGGCTTCGGTCAGAGCGCAGGGAGAGGACTGGGGTTGGCGGTGTGAACACAGCCTGCAGGGGATTAGTGCGCCACGGCTGGCCGGGTGGGAGTTCGGAGAAAAGTCTGGAACTGTTGAAGAGGCAAGAGACTTTTTCTTACCTCTTTGTTTCCTGGTGCGCGAGGAGAGGGGATTAAGAGCGCTGCTTAAAGGAGCTCCAGAGACAGGCACGAGCCGCGGCTAAAAGCGCGGACCCCAGAGACGGGCATGAGACGCTCAGGCTGCTGCTGCCGCCAACAAGAAGCCTGTGTGCGAGCACGGGTCACTATCCACACCCTCCTTCTGGGGAGCCTGTGCAGCCCGCCACTGCCAAGGTCACGGGATCCACGGTCAACTCCTCCCGGAGAACTTACTGCGCGCCTCAGGCAGGTGCAACGTCACACCGGCGTCTACCGCCGCAGGCTCGCCCCGCCCTCCGTGCCCCTCCCTTCCCCCCAGCCTGAGTGAGCCAGAGCCGCGGAATCAGCGGCTCCTTTAACCCGGTCCTGTTTGAGCAAAGAACAGACGCCCTCCGGCAACCTACACGCAGAGGCAGGGCCAAATCCAAAGCTGACCCCCTCGAAGCTGTGAGAACAAAGAGAAAGGGAAATCTCTCCCAGCAGCTTCAGAAGCAGCGGATTAAAGCTCCACAATCAACTTGATGTACCCTGCCTCTGTGGAATACATGAATAGACAACGAATCACCCCAAATTAAGGAGATGGACTTGAGAGCAAGATTTATGATTTTTTCCCCTTTTCCTCTTTTTGTGAGTGTGTAGGTGTATGCTTCTGTGTGAGATTTTGTCTGTATAGCTTTGCATGCACCATTTGTCCTAGGGTTCTATCCGTCTGGATTTTTATGTTTCTTTTTTAAATTTCTTTTTCTCTTAATAATAATTATTTTATTTTAATAACTTTATTATATTTTATCTTACTTTATTTTATTCCACTTTATCTCCTTTCTTTTTTTCCTTCCTTCCCTCCTTCCTCCCTCCCTCCCTCCCTCCTTTCTTTCTTTCTTTCTCTCTTTCTACTTCTATTAATTCTTTCTTTCTACTTTTTCTCCCTTTTATTCTGAGCCGTGTGGATGAATGGCTCTTGGTGCAGCAGCCAGGAGTCAGTGCTGTGCCTCTGAGGAGGGAGAGCCAACTTCAGGGCACTGGTCCACAAGCGACCTCCCAGCTCCACATAATATCAAACGGTGAAAATCTTCCAGAGATCTCCATCTCAACACCAGCACCCAGCTTCACTCAACGACCAGCAAGCTACAGTGCTGGACATCCCATGCCAAACAACTAGCAAGACAGGAACACAACACTACCCATTAGCAGAGAGGCTGCCTAAAATCATAATAAGTCCACAGACACAACAAAACACACCACCAGACGTGGACCTGCCCACCAGAAAGACATGATTTAGCCTCATCCACCAGAACACAGGCAATAGTCCCCTCCACCAGGAAGCCTACAAAACCCACTGACCCAACCTTAGCCACTGGGGACAGACACCAAAAACAATGGGAACTACGAACCTGCACCCTGTAGAAAGGTGACCCCAAACACAGTAAGATAAGGAAAATGAGAAGACAGAAAAACACACAGCAGATGAAGGAGCAAGATAAAACCCCACCAGACCTAACAAATGGAGAGGAAATAGTCAGTCTACCTGAAAAAGAATTCAGAATAATGATGGTAAAGATGCTACAAAATCTTGGAAATAGAATAGACAAAATGCAAGAAACATTTAACAAGGACCTAGAATAACTAAAGATGAAACAAACAATGATGAAAAACACAATAAATGAAATGAAAAATACTCTGGATGGGATCAATAGCAGAATAACTGAGGCAGAAGAACGGATAAGTGACCTGTAAGATAAAATAGTGGAAATAACTACTGCAGAGCAGAATAAAGAAAAAAGAATGAAAAGAACTGAGGACAGTCTCAGAGACCTCTGGGACAACATCAAATGCACCAACATTTGAATTATAGGGGTTCCAGAAGAAGAAGAGAAAAAGAAAGGGACTGAGAAAATATTTGAAGAGATTATAGTTGAAAACTTCCCTAATATGGGAAAGCAAATAGTTAATCAAGTCCAGGAAGCACAGAGAGTCTCATACAGGATAAATCCACGGAGAAATACACCACGACACATATTAATCAAACTGTCAAAAATTAAATACAAAGAAAACTTATTAAAAGCAGCAAGGGAAAAACAACAAATAACACACAAGGGAATCCCCATAAGGTTAACAGCTGATCTTTCAGCAGAAACTCTGCAAGCCAGAAGGGACTGGCAGGACATATTTAAAGTGATGAAGGAGAAAAACCTGCAACCAAGATTACTCTACCCAGCAAGGATCTCATTCAGATTTGATGAAGAAATTAAAACCGTTACAGACAAGAAAAAGCTGAGAGAGTTCAGCTGAGAGAGTTCAGCACCACCAAACCAGCTTTACAGCAAATGCTAAAGGAACTTCTCTAGGCAAGAAACACAAGAGAAGGAAAAGACCTACAAAAACAGACCCAAAACAATTAAGAAAATGGGAATAGGAACATACATATCGATAATTACCTTAAATGTAAATGCACTAAATGCTCCCACCAAAAGACACAGATTGGCTGAATGGATACAAAAACAAGACCCATATATTTGCTGTCTACAAGAGACCCACTTCAGACCTAGAGACACATACAGACTGAAAGTGAGGGGATGGAAAAAGGTATTTCATGCAAATGGAAACCAAAAGAAAGCTGAAATAGCAATTCTCATATCAGACAAAACAGACTTTAAAATAAAGACTATTAGAAGAGACAAAGAAGGACACTACATAATGATCAAGGAATCGATCCAAGAGGAAGATGTAACAATTGTAAATATTTATGCACCCAACATAGGAGCACCTCAATACATAAGGCAAATACTAACAGCCATAAAAGGGGAGATCGACAGTAACACATTCATAGTAGGGGACTTTAACATCCCACTTTCACCCATGGACAGATCATCCAAAATGAAAATAAATAAGGAAACACAAGCTTTAAATGATACATTAAACAAGATGGACTTAATTGATATTTATAGGACACTCCATCCAAAAACAACAGAATACACATTTTTCTCAAGTGCTCATGGAACATTCTCCAGGATAGATCATATCTTGGGTCACAAATCAAGCCTTGGTAAATTTAAGAAAACTGAAATTGTATCAAGTATCTTTTCTGACCACAACACCATGAGACTAGATATCAATTACAGGAAAAGATCTGTAAAAAATACAAACACATGGAGGCTAAACAATACACTACTTAATAAGGAAGTGATCACTGAAGAAATCAAAGAGGAAATCAAAAAATACCTAGAAACAAATGACAATGGAGACACAACGACCCAAAACCTATGGGATGCAGCAAAAGCAGTTCTAAGGGGGAAGTTTATAGCAATACAAGCCCACCTTAAGAAGCAGGAAACATCTCGAATAAAGAACCTAACCTTGCACATCAAGCAATTAGAGAAAGAAGAACAAAAAAACCCCAAAGCTAGCAGAAGGAAAGAAATCATAAAAATCAGATCAGAAATAAATGAAAAAGAAATGAAGGAAACGATAGCAAAGATCAATAAAACTAAAAGCTGGTTCTTTGAGAAGATAAACAAAATAGATAAACCACTAGCCAGACTCATCAAGAAAAAAAGGGAGAAGACTCAAATCAATAGAATTAGAAATGAAAAAGGAGAAGTAACAACTGACACTGCAGAAATAAAATAAATCATGAGAGATTACTACAAGCAACTCTATGCCAATAAAATGGACAATCTGGAAGAAATGGACAAATGCTTAGAAATGCACAACCTGCCAAGACTGAATCAGGAAGAAATAGAAAATATGAACAGACCAATCACAAGCACTGAAATTGAAACTGTGATTAAAAATCTTCCAACAAACAAAAGCCCAGGACCAGATGGCTTCCCAGGCAAATTCTATCAAACGTTTAGAGAAGAGCTAACACCTATCCTTCTCAAACTCTTCCAAAGTATAACAGAGGGAGGAACACTCCCAAACTCATTCTATGAGGCTACCACCACCCTGATACCAAAACCAGACAAGGATGTCACAAAGAAAGAAAACTACAGTCCAATATCACTGATGAACATAGATGCAAAAATCCTCAACAAAATACTAGCAAACAGAATCCAACAGCACATTAAAAGGATCATACACCATGATCAAGTGGGTTTTATCCCAGGAATGCAAGGATTCTTCAATATATGCAAATCAATCAACGTGATACACCATATTAACAAATTGAAGGAGAAAAACCATATGATCATCTCAATAGATGCAGAGAACACTTTCGACAAAATTCAACACCCATTTATGATAAAAGCCCTATAGAATGTAGGCATAGAGGGATCTTTCCTTAACACAATAAAGGCCATATATGACAAACCCACAGCCAACATCGTCCTCAATGGTGAAAAACTGAAAGCATTTCCACTAAGATCAGGAACAAGACAAGGTTGCCCACTCTCACCACTTTTATTCAATATAGTTTTGGAAGTTTTAGCCACAGCAATCAGAGAAGGAAAGGAAATAAAAGAAATCCAAATCGGAAAAGAAGAAGTAAAGCTGTCACTGTTTGCAGATGACATAATACTATACATAGAGAATCCTAAAGATGCTACCAGAAAACTACTAGAGCTAATCAATAAATTTGGTAAAGTAGCAGGATACAAAATTAATGCACAGAAATCTCTGGCATTCCTATACACTAATGATGAAAAATGTGAAAGTGTAATCAAGAAAACACTCCCATTTACCATTGCAACAAAAAGAATAAAATATCTAGGAATAAACCTACCCAAGGAGACAAAAGACCTGTATGCAGAAAACTATAAGACACTGATGAAAAAAATTAAAGATGATACAAATAGATGGAGAGATATACCATGTTCTTGGATTGGAAGAATCAACATTGTGAAAATGACTCTACTACCCAAAGCAATCTACAGATTCAATGCAATCCCTATCAAACTGCCACTGGCATTTCTCACAGAACTAGAACAAAAAATTTCACAATTTGTATGGAAACACAAAAGACGCCGAATAGCCAAAGCAATCTTGAGAACGAAAAACGGAGCTGGAGGAATCAGGCTCCCTGACTTCAGGGAAAGCTACAGTAATCAAGACAGTATGGTACTGGCACAAAACCAGAAATATAGATCAATGGAACAGGATAGAAAGCCCAGAGATAAACCAAAGCACATATGGTCACCTTATCTTTAATAAAGGAGGCAGGAATGTTCAGTGGAGAAAGGACAGCCTCTTCAATAAGTGGTGCTGGGAAAACTGGACAGGTACATGTAAAAGTATGAGATTAGATCACTCCCTAACACCATACACAAAAATAAGCTCAAAATGGGTTAAAGACCTAAATGTAAGGACAGAAACTATCAAACTCTTAGAGGAAAACATAGGCAGAACACTCTATGACATAAAACACAGCAAGATCCTTTTTGACCCCCCTCCCAGAGAAATGGAAATAAAAACAAAAGTAAACAAATGGGACCTAATGAAACTTCAAAGCTTTTGCACAGCAAAGGAAACCATAAACAAGACGAAAAGACAACCCTCAGAATGGGAGGAAATATTTGCAAATGAAGCAACTGACAAAGGATTAATCTCCAAAGTTTATAAGCAGCTCACGCAGCTCAATAACAAAAAACCAAACAACCCAATCCAAAAATGGGCAGAAGACCTAAATAGACACTTCTCCAAAGAAGATATACAGACTGCCAACAAACACATGAAAGAATGCTCAACATCATTAATCATTAGAGAAATGCAAATCAAAACTACAATGAGATATCATCTTACACCAGTCAGAATGGCCATCATCAAAAAATCTAGAAAAACTGAATTGTGGAGAGGATGTGGAGAAAAGGGAACCCTCTTGCACTGTTGGTGGGAATGTAAATTGATACAGCCATTGTGGAGAACAGTATGGAGGTTCCTTACAAAACTACAAATAGAACTACCATATGACCCAGCAATCCCACTAGTGGGCATATACCCTGAGAAAACCATAATTCAAAAAGAGTCATGTACCAAAATGTTCATTGCAGCTCTATTTACAATAGCCCAGAGATGGAAACAACCTAAGTGTCCATCATCGGATGAATGGATAAAGAAGATGTGGCACATATATACAATGGAATATTACTCAGCCATAAAAAGAAACGAAATTCAGCTATGTGTAATGAGGTGGATAGACCTAGAGTCTGTCATACGGAGTGAAGTAAGTCAGAAAGAGAGAGACAAATACCGTATGCTAACACATATATATGGAATTTAAGGGAAAAAATGTCACGAAGTACCTAGAGGTAAGACAGGAATAAAGACACAGACCTACTAGAGAATGGACTTGAGGATATGGGGAGTGGGAAGGGTAAGCTGTGACAAAGCAAGAGAAAGGCATGGACATATATACAACTACCAAACGTAAGGTAGATAGCTAGTGGGAAGCAGCCGCATAGCCCAAGGAGATCAGCTTGGTGCTCTGTGACCACCTGGAGGGGTGGGATAGGGAGGGTGGGAGGGAGGGAGACGCAAGAGGGAAGAGATATAGGAACATATGTATATGTATAACTGATTCACTTTGTTATAAAGCAGAAACTAACACACCATTGTAAAGCAATTATACTCCAATGAATGTAGCAAAAAAAAAAATGATGGGGAAGGTGGAACAGGAGTCAAGTGATCTAGGCAGAGAAAATTGAATCTGTGAGGTACTGAGGATCTTGTCTTAGTTGAAAAATTGGAAAAAGATAGGAATCAAGATTGGGAAGGACCTGATATTAGACTGGAAAGGGAAATTGGTGGGTGCCAGATTCTGCTGAGGTGCATCAGGAGGATTTTGCTCTTCTTCCAAAGAGCTGGGCAAGCTACATAATTTGTGGGGGTCAGTGAAATAAAAATGCAAAATGAAGGGGTTTCCCTGGTGGCGCAGTGGTTGAGAGTCCGCCTGCCGATGCAGGGGACAAGGGTTCGTGCCCCGGTCCGGGAAGATCCCACATGCCGCGGAGCGGCTGGGCCTGTGAGCCATGGCCACTGAGCCTGCGCGTCCGGAGCCTGTGCTCTGCAACGGAAAAGGCCACAACAGTGAGAGGCCCGCGTACCGCAAAAAAAAAAAAAGGAAAATGAAAATTCAGAGCCCTTTTTACAGAAATTATTTAGAATTTCAGTATAGTGACAGCAGGATTGTTCTAAGCACTGTGCTTTGCATGACTGCATAGGTTACAAGCCCATGATGTTGCCCCTGCCTAAAGGCAATGAGAAGCCAAGGAAAAGTGTTAAGTAGAGGAGAGAAGTGATTGGCTGGCACGTGAAAAAGATAAATTCTTCTGTTTTTCTACCGTGGCGCATTTAGTTAGTGAGTAAAGGCAAAGGAATATGAACATCTCCCAGATGCAGGACTATAAATGATTTCTAATATGATCTTTATAAGTCATGTGCCTAGATACATAGGTGTCCAGAATCCACTCTCAATTCATTAGTTGTGGTAGTAAAATGGTAAAGTCTGGGATTTTTGCTTAAGGTCATCGTATTTAAACCATTATTTAAATACACTTGAATAACTTTATCCTCTACTCATTTAACAACATAAGCTCAAAGTTTCAACTAGTTGACAAGAATTATGCTTAAAATAATATTGTGCTTCTTGTTTAGAATCAACTGATATTCTGTGACCAAAGTATTAACATTAAGATTTCAGAAGTATGAAAGAGGAAATAATTTAAAGCATACAAGAAGGAACAACTTCCTGCTAATCCTTGTTTGTTGTAATGATTTGCATATCCTGCTTAGAAGGTGTGTTCTGTTGTTTTAAGATAACAAGCTGTATTTCATAGGCAGCCTGTATTTAAAAATACTGAGAATCAAATCTTTTGCTCATTACCAGTGACGAAACAAATCCTGAGTATTGTATGATGTAGTAAGATATAAGCAAACCAGAAAAAAAAGAATTCTCAAGCAACCATTTTAGGTTTTACAATAAGAATCCTAAATTTTTTGTGTGTATGTATTTTAAAACACCTTATAATAATCACCAAATTTAAAAACTTGATAGTGATCCACAGTTTACTTTTTGAAACACAGAGAAAGAATTTTCTTTAAGGCCTTTAATGACAAAATAGAGGCCAATCTAGTAGCTTTTTCTTAGTTTGACATCTCTAGAAATTGGCAACTTTATTATTATTGGTTTTTTTTCATCTGTTTAATCCAAGTTTATAAATATTGATCGTGAAAATCTCCCCAGCTAATACTATTTTTTTAAAAAAGATATTTGTTGTATAATTTGTAAATTATGATAATAAAAATATTTTATATTGTGGGCATCATTCTTCTTTAGATATATGCTATAAAATGTAAGAAATTACCTTACTTAATATTGTTTGTGGTTTGACTATATAAAGCATCTTAGAGAGTAACGTTACATGAGTAAAATGTGGGGAATAAAAGTGGTACAGTTCTCATATATTAAATTAGGATTTGTTAGTGTAGAGCAATGCATAGTGGGGAAGTGAGTTCTTGATTTAAAGTTACTCTCAGTCTAACAGGAGAAACAAGGCAGACACAAAAATAAATATGTAACAATAAATAGTCACACTATAAGACCTCACCTGGCTGTACAGAACTGTTGTTCTGTATGAGGGTTAAATATCTAGGATGTCAGATACAGGCAGAGGTAATGAGCAGATGGGCCTAATCTTAAAGGCAGAGAATCGGAAGGTGGATGTGGATAAAACTCAGACTGGGAACTGCAAAGGAAAGAGGGGTAAGCCCTAGAAAATTATGGGTTTGCAAATCTTATATGAGATAAAAACCAGTATCAGTATTAGATGGCCACTGGCAATGGAATTATATTACTAAGGCTTAAGATTGATAGGACATTCTAATATTTTAACGGCTGAGATGCTCTTGGCTTCACATAAGAGAAAACTAGAGATAACTTAAGCAAAAATGGAGATGAACAAATGGGTAAAGACCCATCCCCAAGCATGTAATTAAACCTAGGCCTCTCAAAAAATAAGTAATATTTTAAACTGTCAAAAAAAAAATTGATAGGACATTCAAAAAGAGTCTCTGCCAATCTAGGTGAGATGATGATAGAAAAATTAATTAGAATTAACATACATATGGCAGAGAATAGGGTGGATAATTGTGCTGGTCTAGTTTGGGATCCTGGTAATAAAAGAAGACTTCATGAGGGAGCTGGAATAATTATTGAGCTTTAAAAGATAAGAGTGAAACTGCTAGATAACTCATGATCATTATTATTGCCTAATATTTATCTTTGTTGCTTCCAAATATGTTGAGTAAACTGTAAGACTTACCTGCAGGGGAAAACAGGACTTCTGCCTCTGAAATGCAATTCCATCTCAATGCACAATCAATTGAAATGAGTTAATAGTGTGATACCATGTAGTTATTATAATTGGACAAATATATCTGGGTTTAATTTAACTTGATAGACATATTCTAAGGAGTTAAAAAGCTTTCAAAGTGGTTAGAAAAGACTCTTAAGGTCTTATTCTTAAAAAGAGATTTTAATTTGAAAAATAAAAAATTATAGTTATGATTTTTTGTACAATTATATTGAAACAATAATTGTACATAGAAATAATGATAAAATTACTTGCCTAGGTCCACAGGTGATGATTCTTCCATTGTTTGTTCCACAGGCTCAGAGAGGAAAAAACTAAGTACACAATCACTCTGAAAAATAAGTCAAAATAAAATATTTTTTCATATCTTACATTTATTTATTGTTCCTATTCCCTAGTATTTAAAAACGTTGACCCTAATATATAATGTTTATAGATACCTGTTTTATTTATAGATATATCTATATTTACAGATTCCATAAATAGAAAAAAATATACTGGGAAGTTTATTAAGTCAATGCTATAATTTTACACCAAGTTAAACTTAACTTTTATGAGATTAGATATCTGGTTATTTGATATTTCTTTAAGAGGCTCAGGTGTGCTCTGCTTTTAGAGCTCACCATATGTTTATATTCTTGAACTTTACAATTATGCATGAATCTCACACCTCCTTTTTCTAGAAAATGTGTACCATTGGACAAAGCTTTTGAAGAAAAATTACCCTCAGTAGGACACAGATACTCAGTGAAAACTCATTACTCCTCAAGGTTCAATTCTAGAAATGCTCACTAATTACTGACTACACCAATGCCATAGAGGAATGTTAGGGGATATTTAGAAACAGAAAGATGCAAAAGCTGACCCCTCTCTTTAGAACACAATCTAGTGGAGGAAACAGATTGTATTGAATGCTTTAATAGAACTTCTAGTTCTGTTTAATTTTAGAACAAATAAGTGAGTGTGCTTCTCTTTTAAACTGAGATTGTCACAAACAAACTGACATTTAACCTGGGCTCCAAATAAATGGGCTAACTGGTGAATCAGAATAACTTTTCCTTAGTGACACTGACACACATTTTGTTTTAAGCCATTATATGACCAAAGCAGCCCTTCCTATATTATTATCTGAAGGGCACCACTAAATAATTGATTATTTCTTTTGACTATCATAAGCTGATGCCATAGTACCTGCAAAGCTGCCTGACATTCTACCCAGTTAGCCTTCATTCTGTGCAATGGCTCTTTAAAACCTCTTCCAGAAACTTACACTTCCAACTCTGACTCCTTTGCTGATGATTTTGTCTCCACTCTAGAGAAAATAAAAGGCAGATGGAAACTCCTATATTTCCTGCTACAAAATCTACAGCTGCACAAAGCCACTTTTTCTCTCTTTTTCCTGCTACACGGGAAGAAGCGTCTCTCTTATCTATTATAAGTTGAATTCTACCCTCCGAAAATTTATATGTTGAAGTCCTAACCCACAGTAGCTCAGAATGTGATCTTATTTGGAAATAGAGTAATCGCAGATGTAATTAGTTAAATTAGGTTGAGGTCATATTGGTGGAGGGTGGACCTCTAATCCAATATAAAAAGGGAAAATTTAGACACATTCATGTAGCAAAGATGATGTGAAGAGACATAAGGAAGAAATGGCCATCTACCATCTGTAAGACATGGACAGAGGCCTGAAATAGACTCTTCTTCACAGCAGTCAGAAGGAACCAACCCTGTTGACACCTTGATTTCAGACTTCCAGCTTCCAGAACTGTGAGACAATGCATTTCTGTTATTTACATCACCCAGTTTGTGGTACTTTGCTATGGCAGCCCTAACAAACTAAGACATCATCCAATGCTGATCACGTCTTTCTGTGTCCTAGATTCTATTCCTTCCTCTTCAAGAACCTTGTAGAATATCCCAATCTATACTTTAGTGTCTTTTTCTTCCTCCCTTCCTCCCTCCCTCTTTCTCTTTCTTTCCTTTCTTCCTTCTTTCTTTCTCCCTCCCTTCCTTCTTTTTCTTTCTTCCTTCCTTCCTTCCTTCTTTCTTCCTTTTCTTTTATTTTTCTTCCTCCCTTCCTTCCTCCCTCCCTCCCTCCAATATCAAGTGTGGCCAACTCTCTCCATTTTAACAACTAACAAACAGATGAGTCAAACCACACAAAGTACACTCACACAAAAATAATGTCTTGTCACTAGTGCTCCTTTCAAGTCCTATTATTTTTCTCCTCTTTGACACAAACTTATGGGAAGAGCTGTCAGCACTCACACTGGTTCCTCTTCTTCAACTTCCACTCACTTTATGATCTATCACACTCAGGTTTCTGTCATTAATCGTCCTCTGAAAACGCTCTTACCATCATTTCTCTTTTTTAAAGTCATTTTTTCCCCTAAATCCAATGGAGATTTTCTTGGCCCTTATATAACTACTCCATTTTTAGTGAAAAACTCTCTTTCACTTGCTTTCTTGATAGCAAGTTCTCCCAGTTTTTCTTCCATTTGTCCTGCCATCTCTTCTTAGACATTTTTCAGGCTCCTTTTCCTTTTGCTTATAACTTAAATTCTAGCGTCCCTCACTTCTAGGCCCATCTCTTTCATTACTCTAACACATTCTTTCCGTGTGATGTTATCCCTTTTGGTGGCTTCTATAATGATGCACAAATCTAGACCTTTATCTCAGATCTATCTCTTGAGTCTCAGCCCTCTACATCAAAATGTCTTTTTATTGGCTTCCTTGACTAAAGATAATTAAAACCCCCAAACTACACACTACATGCATTTTCTTTCCCCTCGATTTGCTACTTCTTCCTGTATCCAGGCTCAAAATAAGGTATATCGTTTTGGACTCTCCATTCTCCCTACCCCACACAAAAAGTTAAATGATAAGTCCTATTAATATCACCTCCTAAATACCTCACTTATCCATTTCTTCCCTCTAGGTATACTGTCATCTTCCTTGTTCTAGTATCATCACTTCTCACCTAAGTTACAGCAAGTGTTCCCGACTCTTTTCTTGCTACCCTTTCATCCAGTCAATTCGTCACACAATTGCCAAACTGATCTTTCAAAATAAAAATCTAATAATTAACTGCTTAAAACCCAGAAGTGACTCCCCATTGCTCTTAAGCAAAAAGATCAACTGCTTAACAAGGCTTGTAAGACCTTTCTTGAATGGGATCTTGCTCATTTCCCTATCTTCATCTCTCACCATTTCTCTTCTAGTATATTAACTATACTGAATTATATTTCCTCAAGTGTGTCATGCTCTCTTATCTGTTTTTCTACACGCTCCTTTCTCCATCCTTTCCACCTCTATCCACCCATTTGCCCAAGTTTTATCACATTCTCTCTTCTCTACTCTTTTAGCCTAGTCAGTGAGATATCAAGAGCAGAGATCACTTATTCACTCATATTTAATATAGTATTTTTACTCAGTAACTATTTATTAACAGAAACTGAGATCTGTATTCAGATATAGAATACATTGGTCTTCTAATGCAAATATTTTTATCTGTGTAGCAGTTTTATGCATCATTGTAAACTAGTTAATTAGCAATTTTTATCTCTACATATTGATCTCTTGTGAACTTGTATAATAATCTATCCTCAAGAAATATATCCATCTTCAGGAAGCTGACCAAATCAAGTTTTTTAGTTTGAAAGTCTGAAATCAAATTTCAGAATTTGTTGAAGGGAATTTGACCTTCTTTGGCTTTTGACAACCAGTCAATTATTATTCTCTGGCAACGTTTTGACCTCACCTCCTAATGGTTATTAAACTTCAAGAGTAGGCAGAATATCTTCCCAATTAGTGTCTGAAATGTCACCAATAGCTAATTATTCCCTTGTATTTACACTGTCATATCCTTGAAACCTACATTTGTAATTCCAGGTGTGGGTGACATGCTGAATACTAATTTCTTAATGTAGCAATATTGTTTTCATTCTTGAGGAAAAGCATGATCCAGTGTCAATGGAAGGGAGAAATCAATAAAAATGATTAAGAAGATAAAAAAAAGTAGTATTGCTTGATTTCAAAATAATCAAATTTTCTCCTCAGATTTGGTTTTACTTATGTACATGTATCCCACAGCTTTTTAGCACATTGCACTACTGGATAGTTTGGAGAATTATAGAAATGTTAGTGCTACAGTTGCTCTCACTGACAACCTGAACCAGGGTTTTCAGTTGGGTTTGTACTGACCACCAAGCAGCGTGGCTATATTTAGTTGTGTAGGTTGTATACTGAGCAACTCTAGGGGTGCCATTTTTACATTGACTACAGATATAATCCTAGTCTGCAGGGCTTTCCATATGTAGAGCTGCCAGATATAACAAATAAAAACAGATGATGCCCATGCAATATTTACAATATACTTACACTAAAAATATTTATTTGTTTATCTCAAATTCAAAGTTAACTGGGCAGCCTGCATTTTATCAAGCTATCTGACAATTTGAGATGCTTAAAGACGTATGGGCACACTTTTGGTTGTCTCAATGACTGGAGGGTACAGTTGGCAATTAATGAGCAAGGCTACTTATCTTAAATATTCTGAAATACCAACAATATTCTCCCATTATTAAGAATGTTGTTTTTCTGGGGACTTCCCTGGTGGTCCAGTGGCTTGCGCTCCCAATGCAGGGGGCCTGGGTTCGATCCCTGGTCAGGGAACTAGACCCTACATGCTGCAACTAAGACCTGGCACAGCCAAATAAGTAAATAATAAAAAAAAAAGAATGTTGCTTTTCTGTTTAATTCTTCAAATGGTAATAGTCTTCTGGAGGACAAGCTCTGAATTTAACTACTTCATTCTAGAAATGAGAAAACTGAATACCAGATGGCATAAGTGGTTGACTGATTGAGATTAGTATAAAAAAGAGAATGTAGAGTAAATCAGTAAGCCCAGGCCCACCTGTGTTACCACTGCCAATGACCTATAGATGTGAAGAATACATATGGGGATAGGTGGGAGATGTGCTTAGAGAGAGTTTCGTAGGAGTCCTAGAGCATGCTGGTCTTCTGCACAAGCTTAAAGCTACTGGGACCTATTGATGAATTTTAAACAGAAAAACATCATGATCAGATATTTCTTAGAAAGGTGACAGTGCAGCATTGTGGAGGAAAGAGAAAACAGCAGTCAGCCTTGGAGAATGTCATCAGCAAAGCTCCTTATAAGCTCAACTTATTATATTCTCTGAACAGTCCCTTCTGCTTTCCTTTTAAGTTTCTGAAATGGTAGTAGTGCTGTCTCACATTCCCTTTATAACCCTGGTCCTGGGGATGGGGTAGGTATCCTCCTTGCATCTCCTTGATCTTCCAATCTCCACACTTTCTTCCCCTATAAAAATGCCCTGCTTTGAATATCCATGTCTACTGACTATACAGCCCTCTCCCTCTTGTTGTTGCACTTGTCTACTGATCTCTAGGTCACTGGCCTTCATTCCTACAACATTTTAAACCCTGGAACATTGTCATTTTCTCCACTAATACTTGTCATAATTCACACTTATTTTAACATTGACACAAAGCATCCTTCTTTATGGTAGATTCTTTGTTTTTAACTCATCTTATCCAATAATCTTGTTCTGCATCTTACTCCATCACTCACTCTTGTTCTCTTGATCTTATCGGGATCAGTGACTGAAGTTCTTCCATTGTCTTGATTTCTAGCCTCTGAGTCTACAACCACCCACTCCCTCCTTTTCAGCTCTCTCCCTCTAGTTATATAACTCGAACAATCTGTTGACCTTTTCACTGACCCTAACTCCTCTCATTATTATCATATCCCTCCTTGGCCAATATGGATCTCACGGTTAATACTTATAATAACTCTCTCATATACTCCTTTTAACTCTTTTGACCCTTTCTCCCGTTTTTCTATTATTCACTTGGCAAAAAACAAAAATGAAAACAAAACAACTCTGGTTACTCTCTGCCGACTCTGCAACTGTAACAGGTGTGCTGAATGGAGAAAAGCACTCAACCGTGCTTACTGATCTTACTTTCACCTCATGCCCACTACCCACAAGTTGGTGCTCAATTTTCTGGCAATTTTTCACATCACTACCCCATTTATTCTTCCCTTCACCTACAGGACTATTTAATACCCTAGCCTCACTCCTCAAAATGCCTACATGCTTTTCCCCTCTTTCAATCTGTTCAAGGCTCTTTTTTTATTGGCTGCACTGTACGGGCTTGAGGGATCTCAGTTCCCTGACCAGGGTTTGAACCCAGGCCATGGCAATGGAAGGGAATCTTAACCACTAGGTCACCAGGATCTCCTATGGCTGTCTTCTTGTTTACAGAAAAAACAGAAGCAGAAAAGGATTTCTATAAGCGCTCAATATCTATCATCTTACCTTACCTCTGCCATTCCGTCCACTACATAGGTGGACTGCCTGTGCTTTAATTTGAGACTGATTTGGGCACTAGATCACATGCTGTTCTTCTCTAGTCAAGATCATCGCTCTGGTATATGGCTAACTGCAACACCAATTTTTGCTTCTTCAGTGGATTTTCCTACCAGCATACACATATGCTATAATCCATTTCAGTAAACAAAATTCTTGACTTACATTTCCCTGCACACTGTTTTTTTCCTATTCATCTTTAGTAAAGATTCTGCAAGGATTGTTTTCCACTTTCTATCCCAAATTTCTCTCTTCACATTCTCTTTTGAACCCATTCTAATAAGGTTTTTGTTCCCAGCACTCTCATCAAACTGTTTTTGTTAAATTCACCAATGATATCCATTCTGCAAAATCCAGTGGTCAATTCTCAATTTTTGACCCATTAGTAGCATTTTAAACAGCTTGTCATTCCTTCTTCTTTGAAGTAATTTCTTATCTTGGATTTCAGGCACCATGTTCTTTTTTTTTTTTAATTAATTACCTCCACGAGTCATTTATTTATTTGGCTGCACCACATGGCATGCAGGATCTTAGTTCCCCGACCAGGGATTGAACCTGTGCCCCCTGCAGTGAAGCGTGGAGTCCTAACCACTGGACCAACAGGGAATTCCCAGGCACCATATTCTTTTGGTTTCCAACAGATTGCTCTTTCTCAGTCTATTTTGTTGATTCTCTTCCATCTTCTCAAACTTTAAAGTTGGTGTGCTGCATGGTCTCATATTCAGACCTCTTCTCTTTTATATTTACATTTCTACCCTAAGTAACATCCAGTCTCATGGCAATGAAAACCAATTATTAATTGAAACTCCAGTATTTATATTTCCAGCCTCTCTTTTCCCCTCAACTCAAGACATTCAACTTTCCACTTGACATCTCTACTTAGAAGTCTCACAGGCAACTCAAACTTAATATATTTTGATCCAAGCTCCTGAAAACCCTCATTCCGCACTGCTCTTACTACAGTTTTCTCCATCCATCACAGCAAACATTCAACCAAGGCAAGCTTGCATGGCCATGAAGGTGGGTTGATGGCCTGCACTTATCCTGATTAATCAGTTCCTGTGCCCTAACAGTTGTCAAATATTTGGAACAGCCCTCCTATGTAAAACATTATATATTTGGTGAATAAATTAATACATGGTTGGTATTTGTCTTAAGGACTCTGAAGTTATTGGACTTTGATATCAATGATCCATGTAAACACATTAGGTTATATTGAACACTCTATGAGGTTATACATATACATTCTTTTGCTAGAGTAGATGTTTATCTAACTAATATAGGATTCTTAGTGTCTAATAATGTGTTCTTAAATTAGAAATTCAGTCAATAAAGAGCAAACTTGAAGCCAAGTGAGAAATTTTAAATCAAAATCTGCATCAGCTTATATTTTAAATTCAGAGCTCACATTAATATTTTGTTTACCAATTATATTATTAAGTTATTGGTAATTCAAAATCATTGATTTTTGAGACAGTTGATCAATTCAGAGTTGCTCAAAACCTAAGTGTTTTTCCAGTATCCTATGAACATATTCTTATTCTCAAAGACTACAGAGTTAAAGTCCTTGCAAAGATCAGAAGTGATGCAATATAACACTGAGATCAATTTTTCCTGTCTTTAAAATAACACATTAAGAATTCCCATTTATTAACAGACCAGCCAACATCTAGAACTGACTGCAAGATTTAGTTTCAGTGAGTTAAAACAATAAGCTAAATCTCTCTCAAACTCCATGAAGCACCGTAAAAATGTGAATTTAAAAATGAATTCCCATAAGCATTTTAAATCAAAGTTGAACAGTAATTGTATTTTATTGCTTTTTTCATAAAGCAGCTTGTCATAATGTCCAGTCTTTAATGTAGTTCAACCCACTGTATTTGTATTGGAGTTACATGCAAGAATGATACTATGAAAAACAGTGAACTTTTAAGGAATCTTCTATAATTCTGGTTCTCAAATGTCATCAGCATTTTACCAGACTTTGAAAAATAATCTTGGTTTTACTGATGATACACATATGACATTTATCCTGCCTGCATCGTAATCTCAGCCAGCTCCAAATAGGAAAAGAGCAATGTACTGACAAATGTAGTAATTAACATCTGGGTTTAGCAAGCAGGGAACAAGAAACATATGTTCATTATTAAGGTGGGATTTACCCGTTTGGATTTATTTTGACATTTGATTTCTGCTTAAAAAAATAATATTGCTTAAGCCATGATTGCATTCCTTATTTTAAGGGACCTCTAGAAATGAGCAACAATACTGAGAAGAGCTAAAAATCACAATGAATACATGGCTTTAAAAAGTTTTAAAGCAACTGCTGTTTGTATGTCTCAGCTAAACTCAAATGTGGGTACACATTTCTCACATTTCTTTAGGTACTGCAATCATTTGCTATAACTTTTATTACATATTTATATTGCCCTTTATAAAGATCTTAATTTAGTTCGCAACACAATTCAACTAAAACAGAGTAAAATTTTAAAAAGCAAAAGGAATTCCTGTTATCACAGCTTGTGGAATGAAACTACAAACACTTCAAGAAAAAAAGAAGTTTCAATGAGTTTGGGAGAAGGGAGTCAAGCTAAACAAACAAAAACCAGGCAGATATAGGACTAGGATGTCTAAACTGACGCTTTGCAACCTCATTAGAAGAGATATTAAAATAGTGTATAATTGTAGTCCTCATTTATATCTGTTTTCTTTTATCAACCAATTTGTGTGTGGGGATGAAAGGGGAGGGAAGAGAGATGAGAAGAGAGAGATGATCTCAGGGATTTACAGGCATCCCTCTATTTGGGCTGCTCTTGTGTTTTTAGATCAAACCCCCAGAGACCTCTCTCTCACCTAACTTAACTCTGATACCTGAAACTGGACTACAAACAGACTCTTCATCTCATTTCCTTGACCAAAAGCTAGACTGCTTACAACTGAGTATGCCCCAGAAGGGTATATAATATTTGATTTTAGTAAGGTAAGGTTGTTCAATTTCATATTCAAGCTGCATATTCTACTTTCTTTTCTCCCCCTTTTCTACTCACTGCTATGTATTATATATGTTCATGTCTGTATTTATCACCATATTATAAACTCACTGAAAGTAAAGTGTATATTGCATTACTTTCGTCTTTCCAATTTGTTCTCTACAACTAATTTAAAGCTTTTAATCTAGAGTGTTATACATAGTAAGTGATCAGTAAAAATTTAAAAATCGTTACAAAGTTATATACAGTGATATAAAATATTTTTTAAAAGTTACAAATAAATGGATCACATAACTAAAAAAGAATGTGAGTTTTAATGTATAGACATAATAGGATTATTTATCTTTCCTATACTGTCATATGACAAGCAGCTATGGAAGAAGAAAAGTGTTTTTATAAGGATTTTTCTAGGGTCAGAGATGAGGATTAACCTATCATAGGAGTATTCAGCACAAATGTAATAAATTTACTTTAAATCTCTTATTTTATTAGAAGAGGAGAAAAACTTATGTGTTTAAAAATTTCCTCTAAGTTGTTCATATCATTTAAAATAATTACAATATTTATGTTACATACCTGGTTTTATAGATTTTACTGTTTATAGACATAACTGTTAAAACATATGAGGGAAGAGAAGAACTTCATCAATAATACAAAATTAAAAAAAAACTCAAAATAATGTGAATTATTTTGGTATTATTTATGATTTTTAGGCCAATAAAGTTTTATTTAGTTGATCTTAAAATATGTTTTTATTCCTTGAATATAAACAAACTGAATCAGGGAAGCATCCGCCAGGATATGGAGACAAAGCTTTCACTGTGGTCAATCCATTTGAAGATAACTGAAAATTGATGACATTATGCATCAAGGAGAACCAGGGTGATTAGTCAGGTCACATTATTAAGGCTAGTCAGCATCTGCTTATGTCCCTGTCAAATTATTACTGTTCAATCACTGTGTCATATGTATAGTGAGTATTGTATCAAGACCCATAAAGTTCCTTAGGAAGGAAAGAAAAACCCAGTGTGTGAAGTTGTGAAAGTCTTTATGAAGCCACTGAAACACATCAACATAGAATACTGACAAAGATTGTAAGCTTCTCAGAGCAGTGTACATATGCGATTCAGCTTCTGAATTTCAAGAAGAGAATTATCCAAACCTGGCTGTGTATTGGAATCACTTTTGTTCTTAAAAAACAACACATACAAGGGAATCCCCGTAAGATTAACAGTGGATATTTCAGCAGAAGCTCTGCAAGCTAGAAGGGAGTGGCAGGACATATCTAAAGTGATGAAAGGGAAAAACCTACAACAAAGATTACTCTACCCGACAAGGATCTCATTCAGATCCAATGGAGAAATTAAAACCTTTACAGAAAAGCAAAAGTTAAGAGAACTCAGCACCACCAAACCAGCTTTACAACAAATGCTAAAGGAACTTCTCTAGGCAGGAAACACAAGAAAAGGAAAAAACCTACAAAAAACAAGCCCCAAACAATTAAGAAAATGGTAATAGGAACATACATATAGATAATTACCTCAAAAGTAAATGGATTAAATGCTCCAACCAAAAGACACAGACTGGCTGAAAGGATACAAAAACAAGACCCATATATATTTTGTCTACAAGAAACCTACTTCAGACCTAGGGACAAATACAGAATGAAAGTGAGGGGATGGAAATAGATATTCCACACAGATGGAAATCAAAAGAAAGCTGAGGTAGCAATTCTCACATCAGACAGAACAGACTTTAAAATAAAGACTATTACAAGAGACGAAGAGAACACTACATAATCATCAAGGGATCAATCCAAGAAGAAGATATAACAATTGTAAATATTTATGCACCCAACATAGGAGCACCTCAATACATAAGGCAAATGCTAACAGCTATAAAAAGGGAAATTGACAGTAGCACAATACTAGTAGGAGACTTTAACACCCCAGTTTCAACAATGGACAGATCATCCAAAATGAAAATAAATAAGGAAACACAAACTTTAAATGACACATTAAACAAGATGAACTTAATTGATATTCATAGGACATTCCATCCAAAAACAGCAGATTACACTTTTTTCTCAAGTGCTTGTGGAACATTCTCCAGGATAGAACATATCTTGGGTCACAAATCAAGCCTTGGTAAATTTATGAAAGTTGAAATCATACCAAGTATCTTTTGTAACCACAATGCTATGAGACTATATATCAATTACGGGAAAAAAAAGTGTAAAAAATACAAACACATGGAGGTTAAACAATACACTACTAAATAACCAAGAGATCACTGAAGAAATCAAAGAGGAAATCGAAAAATACCTAGAAACAAATGACAATGAAAAACAACGACCCAAAACCTTTGGGAGTCAGCAAAAGCAGTTCTAAGAGGAAAGTTTATAGCAATATAATCCTACCTCAAGAAACAAGAAAAATCTCAAGTAAACAACCTAACCTTACACCTAAAGTAATTAGAGAAATAAGAACAAACAAAACCCAAAGTTAGCAGAAGGAGAGAAATCATAGTGATAAAATCAGAAATAAGTGAAAAAGAAATGAAGGAAATGATAACAAAGATCAATAAAACTAAACGGTGGTTCCTTAAGAAGATAAACAAAATTGATAAACCATTAGTCAACTCATCAAGAAAAAAAGGGAGAAGACTCAAATCAACAGAATTAGGAATGAAAAAGGAGAACTAACAATTGACATTGTAGAAATACAAAGGATCATGAGAGATTACTACAGGCAACTCTATGTTAATAAAATGGACAATCTGGAAGAAATGGACAAACTCTTAGAAAAGCACAACCTTCCAAGACTGAACTAGGAAGAAATAGAAAATATAAACAGACCAATCACAAGCACTGAAATTGAAAGTGTGATTAAAAATCTTCCAACAAACAAAAGTCCAGGACCAGATGGCTTCACAGGCAAATTCTATCAAACATTTAGAGAAGAGCTAACACCTATCCTTCTTAAACTCTTCCAAAATATAGCAGAGGGAGGAACACTCCTAAACGCATTCTATGAGGCCACCATCACCCTGACACCAAAACCAGAAAAAGATGTCACAAAAAAAGAAAATTACAGGCCAATACCCCTGATGAATTTAGACGCAAAAATCTTCAACAAAATACTAGCAAACAGAATCCAAGAGCACATTAAAAGGATCATATGCCATGATCAAGTGGGGTTTATCCCAGGAATGCAAGGATTCTTCAACATACACAAAACAATCAATGTGATACACCATATTAACAAATTGAAGGATAAAATCCATATGATCATCTCAATAGATGCAGAAAGAGCTTTCAATAGAATTCAATAGTGATTTATGATAAAAACTCTCCAGAAAGTGGGCATAGACGGAACCTTCCTCAACGTAATAAAAGCCATATATGACAAACTCACAGCCAACATTGTTCTCAGTGGTGAAAAACTGAAGCCATTTCCTCTAAGATCAGGAACAAGACAAAGTTGCCCACTCTCACCACTATTATACAACATAGTTTTGGAAGTTTTGGCCACCTCAATCAGAGAAGAAAAAGAAATAAAAGGAATCTAAATCAGAAAAGAAGAAGTAAAACTGTCACTGTTTGCAGATGACAGGATACTATACATAGAGAATCCTAAAGATGCTACCAGAAAACTACCAGAGCTAATCAATGTATTTGGTAAAGTAGCAGGATACAAGATTAATGCACAGAAATCTCTTGCATTCCTATACACTAAAAATGAAAAATCTGAAAGAGAAATTAAGGAAACACTCCCATTTACCACTGCAACGAAAAGAATAAAATACCTAGGACTAAACTTACCTAAGGAGACAAAAGACCTGTATGCAGAAAACTGTAAAACACTAATGAAAGAAATTAAAGATGATACAAATAGATGGAGAGATATACTATTTTCTTGGATTGGAAGAATCCAAGAAACAGATTTTACAAACAGATGGAGAGATATACTATTTTCTTGGAAAGAAATGAAAGATTTTACAAACAGATGGAGAGATATACTATTTTCTTGAATTGGACGAATCAACATTGTGAAAATGACTATACTACCCAAAGCAATCTACAGATTCAATGCAATCCCTATCAAACAACCAATGGCATTTTTCACAGAACTAGAACAATAAATTTTACAATTTGTATGGAAACACAAAAGACCCCGAATAGCCAAAGCAATCTTGAGAAAGGAAAACAGAGCTGGAGGAATCAGCCTCCCTGACTTCAGACTATATTACAAAGCTACAGTAATCAAGACAGTATAGTACTGGCACAAAACCAGAAATATAGATCAATGGAACAGGATAGAAAGCCCAGAGATAAACCCACACACATATGGTCACCTTATCTTTGATAAAGGAGGCCAGAATATACAATAGAGAAAAGACAGCCTCTTCAATAAGTGGTGCTATTAAAACTGGACAGCTACTTGTAAAGGAATGAAATTAGAACACTCCCTAACACCATACACAAAAATAAACTCAAAATGGATTAAAGCCCTAAATGTAAGGCCAGGCACTATAAAACTCTTAGAGGAAAACAGGCAGAACACTCTATGACATAAATCACAGCAAGATCCTTTTTGACCCACCTCGTAGAGAAATGGAAATAAAAACAAAAATAAACATGTGGGACCTAATGACACTTAAAATCTTTTGCACAGCAAAGGAAACCATATACAAGACAAAAAGACAACCCTCAGAATGGGAGAAAAGATTTGCAAATGAAGCAACTAACAAGGGATTAATCTCCAAAATATACAAGCAGCTCATGCAGCTCAATATCAAAAAAACAAACAACCCAATCCAAAAATGGGCGACACCTAAATAGAAATTTCTCCAAAGAAGAGACACAGATTGTCAACAAACATATGAAAGGGTGCTCAACATCACTAATCATTAGAGAGATTCAAATCAAAACTACAATGAGGTATCACCTCACACCGATCAGAATGGCCATCGTCAAAAAATCTACAGACAATAAATGCTGGAGAGGGTGTGGAGAAAAGGGAACCCTCTTGCACTGTTGGTGGGAATGTAAATTGATATAGCCCCAATGGAGAACAGTTGGAGGTTCCTTAAAAAACTAAAAATAGAACTACCATACGACCCAGCAATCCCACCACTGGGCATATATCCTGAGAAAACCATAATTCAAAAAGAGTCATGTACCACAATGTTCATTGCAGCCCTATTTACAATAGCCAGGACATTGAAGCAACCTAAGTGTCCATTGATAGATGAATGGATAAAGAAGATGTGGCACATATATATATATACAATGAAATATTACTCAGCCATAAAAAGAAATGAAATTGAGTTATTTGTAATGAGGTGGATGGACCTAGAGTCTGTCATACAGAGTGATGTAAGAGAAAACAGAAAGTGAAAAGCAAATAACGTATGCTGAAACATATATATGGTATCTAAAAAAAATGGTTTGTTGAACCTAGGGGCAGGACAGAAATAAAGATGCAGATGTAGAGAATGGACTTGAGGACATGGGGAGGGGGAAGGGTAAGCTGGGAGGAATTGAGAGTGTAGCACTGACATATATACACTGCCAAATGTAAAGTAGATAGCTAGTGGGAAGCAGCTGCATAGCACAGGGAGATCAGCTTTGTGCTTTGTGACCACCTAGAGGGGTGGGATAGGGAGGGTAAGAGGGAGATGCAAGAGGGAAGAGATATGGGGATATATGTATATGTATAGCTGATTCACTTTGTTATACAGCAGAAACTAACAACAATTTTAAAGCAATTATACTCCAATAAATATGTTACAACAAATAAAAAAAAACCCAACACAGATACCAGATACAGTCATACCTTGGAGATATTATAGGTTCAATTCCAGACCACCATAATAAAGCAAATATCACAATAAAGCCAGTCACATGAACCTTTGGTTTCCTGGCACATATAAAAGTGATGTTTACAATATACTGTAGTCTGTTAAGTGAGCAATAGCATTATGTCTAAAGAAAACCAATGTTTATAACTTATGTAAAAATACTCTACTGCTAAAATAATGCTACCTATCATCTGAGCCTTCAGCGAGTCATAATCTTTTTGATGGGGGAGGGTCTAACCCTGATGCTGATGCTGCTGACTAGTCAGGGTGGTGGTTGCTGAAGGTCGGAGTGGTTGCAGCAACTTGTGAAAACGAAACAGCAGTGAAGTCTGACCCATTGATGACTCTTTGACAAACGAATTCTCTGTAGCAGGCAATGCTGTTTGATAGTGTTTACCCACAGTAGAATGTATTTTGAAATTGCAGTCAATCCTTTCAAGCTGTGCTGTTACTTTATCAACCAATTTTTTTATTGTCATTTCAGCAATCTTCACAGCATCTTCACTAGGAGTAGATTCCACCTCAAGAAACCACTGTATTTGCTCATCCATAAGAAGCAACTCTTCCTCATCTGTTAAAGGTCCATCATGGATTACAGCAATTCATTCCTATCTTCAGACACCACTTCCAATTCTAATTATCTTGCCTATCACATCTGTAGTTACTTCTTCCGCCGAAGTCTTGAACTCCTCAGTCATCCATGAGGGTTAGAATTTTTATCTAGGCAGTAGCTCACAACAATGGGCTTAAAATATTTAGTAAACCATGTTGTAAACAGATGTGCTCTCATCCAGGTTTTGTTGTTTCATTTATAGAGCATAGGGCACAGTAGGTTTAGCATAATCTTTAAGGGCCCTAAGTTTTTTGGAATGGTAAATGAGCATTGGCTTCAACTTAAACACCAGCTGTATTAGCCCTGACAAGAAAGTCAACTTGTCCTTTGAAATTTTGAAGCCAGGCATTGACTTCTCCTCTGTAGCTATGAAAGTCCTACATGGCATCTTCTTCCAATAGAAGCCTGCTTTGTTTAAATTGAAAATCTGATGTTGAGTACAGCCACCTTCATCAATTATCTTAGTTAGATCTTTTGGATAACTTGTTTCAGCTTCTACATCAGCATTTGATGCTTCACCGTGCACTTTGATGTTATAGAGACTTTCCTTAAACCTCTTCAACCAACCTCTGCTAGCTTCAAATTTTTCTTCTGCAGCTTCCTCACCTCTCTTAACCTTCATAGAACTGAAGGGAGGGGCTTCTCTGGTGACGCAGTGGTTGAGAGTCCACCTGCCGATGCAGGGGACACGGGTTCGTGCCCCGGTCCGGGAAGATCCCACATGCCACGGAGCGGCTGGGGCCAGTGAGCCATGGCCGCTGAGCCTGCGCATCCGGAGCGTGTGCTCCGGAACGGGAGAGGCCACAACAGTGAGAGGCCCGCGTACCGCAAAAAAAAAAAAAAAAAAAAAAGAACTGAAGGGAGTTAGGGCCTTGCTCTGGATTAGGATTTCATTTAAGGGAATGTGTGGCTGGTTTGATTTTCTATCCAGACCACTACAACTCTCTTTTATCAGCAATAAGCCTATTTCTCTTTCTGATGATTCATGTATTCACTGGAGTAGTACTTTTAATTTCCTTCAAGAACTTTTACTTTGCATTCACAACTTTACTAAGTGTTTGGTTCAAGATGCCCAGCTTTCTGACTATCTCATCTTTCAACATGCCTATCTCACTAAGTTTGATCATTTCTAGCTTTTGCTTTAAATTGAGAGATGGGCAACTCTTCTTTTCACTTGAACATTTAGAGGCCGCTGTAGGGTTATTAATTGGCCTAAATTCAATATTTTTGTGTCTCAGGGAAAATAGGGAGGCCCAAGGAGAGAGAGAGAGATGAGGAAAAGGCCAATCAGTGATGTGGACCAGATCGCACAACACTTATCAAGTAAGTTCAGAGTCTTATATGGGTGCAGTTTGAAGCACCTCAAAACAATGACAATAGTAACATCAAAGATCATTCATCACAGATCACCAAAACAAATATAATAATAGTGAAAAAGTTTGAAATATTGTGAGAATTACCACAATGTGACACAGAGACACAAAGTGAGCAAATGGTGTTGGAAAAATGGCGCCAATAGACTTGCTCAAAGCAGGGTTGCCACAAACCTTCAATTTGTAAAAAAAACGTAATGCCTGTGAATGGCAAATAAAATGAAGTACAATGAAACGAAGTATGCCTGTATCTCCCTTTACTGATATGACAAGCATCCCTAAGGATGGGCCTCAGAACATACTTTTTAAAACCTCCTCACATTATTCTGAAACAACTGATCACTAGGTACTATTTTTGCACCCTTGGCCAGAAAGTATACAATCTAGGCAATCAATAAACATTTGCTGAATGACAGAGACAGTAGATTTTGAAAGTGGTCCCTATTGTGCCAGTGCCGACATTTGATTTTTGTTGATTTTATCTTTGTTAATATAGCACTAACTTATTTATTTTGTAGTATAGAAAGGATTACTAATAAACAGATGTAGGATTTACATCTTAGGAAGATATTTTCTTGTACTCCAAATACTCATTGTACAAAATTCAAGTAAATTATTAGGAGGGTGTTACTTTGGGAGAAACTCCTATAATATCAGCTTCCTTTTGTTTGATACTATTATGGGACAAAATGGGATTGCTCTATTTGGGAGTCCAGTGTTAGAAGATGGTTGATGTATTCTCACTTGGAGCATTTCTGGAATCTGTGATTTCACAGTCATATCTCATATTTGATGATATAAATAAATATCTTTTCTTTTTTCTTCTATTTCTTCTCCTTTTTTCTCCCCCACTCAAATCCTAGATCTTAATTCATCCAAGATAAAAACAGTGAGGTGTTTGAAATTTCTTCAACCTTCCTTTCCCTAAATATTGACCAATAGAGTTTAAGAACAATATAAAAACATCTCTTCTTGGGGCCTCTACAGTAGTACTTTTTAGCACATTAGCAAATGTGAATGTGATGAAAACTGTGAGGTACACGTTTGGTGGTCTTGTTCAGCTTTCTCTATGCAGCTGTGATTATGATAAGCAACAATATTCATTAAACCTTGTTGTGATAAACTGCACTTTGCAAGTCTTCCCTACCTGTGTATGTCTGACCCCTTTGCTTTTCCCCTTTCATAACAATCCTCCGCTAACAGTTCTATATGAACCTATACTCTAGGCAGATATACTTACGAGTTCCCTATTGAAAGCTTGCTGCCATCTGAAGACAGATCTCAATATTTATCCTATTCACACTAGGACCAGAAATCAGAAGCCTTTCCACTTTGCACTTACTTGCCTCTGCTTAAATAGGCCAAAGCCTAACACTTTCAACGGTTACTAGATATTTTGTCAATTATCCTGAAAAGGCACAATCTTTAAAACAGCTTTAGTATAATCAGTAAGGCAGCTCTCAGCATGAAAGATGACAATCCCATCCACTATCCCCTCAGCGCTTTCCCTTAGAGACAGTTGCCATATCCAAGTGCCCTTCACTATAGCAAAGTGAATGGACATGACCTTCAGAGAATGTCAGAGTTAGTAAGGAACATTAAGATTTCAACATAATACATTCCTGAATATGCAAAAAAGCACTTGAAATCCAATGAAATAAATTCAGTTGCCTTGATCCTATAGGACAGAAGCTTATAACTCATTTCCCATTACTCACTGATTGAGACCTAAATACTAAATATATTCAAAAGATATAATACAATTTATATTGAGTATGCTAATACAATACATAAATTCATGAATATGCAAGATACCTACACATAATTATTTACTATACAGTAGCTTTCCTATTGTCTAATGCTGTTTTCAACAATCATTTTACATCTTTGTTTTCAGTTATCCTATTATTATACATGGTTCTGTTCCCACGATGAACAGATACTGTTCATTTCTTTCTCTTTGTTCATAACAGATATATTACAGATGTGCTCTGAGTAACCTTTCTGAAGGGTAAAATCATGACCCAGTGCACTATTAATGCTTATCATTTAGAGCATGGCCAGGCAGTGCTCCTGGGCTTGGCACTAGGTTACATGTGGAGCCTGTCCTCAAGCTTGCAGCTAGCAGGATTCTCAAGATCATTCTCTACCAAGCCAGAGGTCTCTGTTCATGGGGTTAATGTGGCATTATACTGTGGGTGTGAGAAGAAAAAATCAAAATTACATTCATATTTATTTTATAATATCATCCAAAATTTTTTCCAAATTTTGCATTATTTTTCTACAAATTTTAAAGCATTTATCACTTATTAGTGTAGTAGTTTATATATTAAAAATAAATAAATTATATGTTTTGGAAACATGTGCTAATTAAAAATAAAACTGGTAAGGTATAAGAATAAATAAGTTAAGAGACTGCTAAATACTTTTTGGATGAAAAGTTTCACTCTCCTAGGTTTTGAAAAACAACATAAATCCTATAGGTTAATATATGTTAATAATTCTGTAATTTTTCATTTAAAATATATATTAAATGTTGACGAGATTATAAGTTTGCTATATACATGGGTAAAATTAAATGAATATAATCATTGAGTTCTTTAAGCTTCCAAACAAGAGAAAAGCCTGTAACCATAATGCATGCTTTGTCCTTGTAGTTCCCCTTGTCTAGCACAATTTTTCCCCAGTTTCCATTTACTAACTTCTGCTTGCCCTTTAATAACAACTTGAAAGCCATACTCCCTGGGATGCCTTCCCTACTTCACTGGGAACTGGGTTAAGTATACCTTCTTAAGTTCTCAGGCACTTGTCCTTTGATACAAAACAGCAACTCTAGCTGAGCCACCAGCCTGGAAATAATATTGTAGCACAATGTGCTTGAGTCCAGATTCGCAAAAAAATCAACGATATAGTAGGGTACCTTAGTATCTACTACATTGGAAACCAAATGTCTGATCATGTTCAAACTGCGGAAAAAAAAAAAAAGGAAAGATGACCAGAGTCTGAAATAATGGTTCTCAAACATTGTCATGGATTAGAACACCCTGGAGGGCTTGTTAAAACACATTACTGGACCTCATCCTCAAAGTTTCTGATTTAATAGGTCTAGGATGGGACTGAAATTTTGCATTCTTATAAATTCCCAGATGAGGTTCCAACCACAGTCCAGGAGCTGAGCTTTCAGAACCACTAGTCTTAGGAGCTAGTGATGGGTATTTAAAAGTTTCTCCTCTTGACCCTGACTATATGCAGTCTAAAGCAGTCATTATTGACAATTGTGATTTTTTTTCTAATAGCCTTAGGATGCTTGTGCTCTGAATTGTGGAATTTTCTTAAGTGGGTCTATTCATCATCAAACCACAATATTACCCAAATGGGTGGTATAGCAATAAGCCAACATCCTGAATCAGCAAACCTACAGTTAGGAGACAATTTTGAATACATTCATTACTATATTTTATTTTTAAATTTCAGTAAGGTTTCTTTGATATATACTGACTTAATCTACTATACAACATGTAATTAAAACAATTCACACTCTGACTGGAAAGTAATGTCATCTAATGTCTTTCCCAAGCTCCACATGGAGAAGGAAGGTTGTTGAATTGACCGCTGAGAAAAATAGGGTTCTTTGACTCAGTTAAGTCCTGGTTATGGGGTCGGTTGTAGTCTTCCTGTTACAGTGCCTGTAACTTACTGAAGTTCAAAGTATGTCTGTATATACAGCATGATATTATAAATGTGTTTCTTAGGTCAAAGTATAACTGGAGTGCTGCTAGGATTTAATCAAGATGGTAGAAAAATTATCAAATCACTATGTTGTACACCTGAAACTAATATAATATTGCAAGTCAACTATACTTCAATAAAAGGAAAAATGACTAGAGTCCAGGAATGGTCTGTTAATGTCCTAATCAAGGGTGCACTATCGGGGTGCCTGGATCGAGCAGGAGGAAATAAGAGCTTCTCAATATTTTAATCAGGCAACCCATACTAGAGGCAGTCAGTGTAAGTAGTTCTGTTAAACTCTCACAACTCAATCAACAATAGGTATTTTACAAATGCTAATTATTGATATAATTAAAAGCATGCTAAATTTGGGGGAGAGGATGAGGAAGAAGAAGCAGAGCTATTAAATCTTCATCTTATGACACTTATAAATTTAAAAACTGCTTTTTCTTTTCTTTTTATTGTATCTATATGAGATGATAGATGTTAACTAAATCTATTGTGGTAATCATTTCACAAAATATGTAAATCAAGCCATCGTGCTGAACCCCTTTAAAAAATGGACATTATTAATTAGCATACTGAATGTCAAAGGATTTTGTTCATAAAAATGGTAGCTTGTTGACTAGCATGATTAATGTTAGAAATGGGCTCTCATTGGTGACATTAAAGTTATTCCAGACATGTGGATTAGCTAAAGGTATTCCATAAATAGTCTCCATTCTTACATCAAAAGGCAAAAAACCTAACAGGCCTTGTACCTTTTACCCTTAGAGATGATGTTTTAGATAAATCCCTAAAAGATCCTATGTCTAGCCAAGAACTCTGGAGGATTCTGTTAGCTTCGTACCTGCCTTTGTAACTTACATTTGTCTCACAGGAACCTTGCAAGCAAGATGGTGATAAGAATTTAATAGTAAAGGGAGCTAATCCTTCCTTGAGTCCTCAGAAGGAGTTGTAACAGCTGTGTGCATGTGTAGGTTGTATGCACATGTGTGTATGGGGAAGGATCTTAAGAGTCCTTTTTTTGATGCATATGACAGAAGGGAGCAAAATTGGGGTCTGGCATGTCTCTTCAATTTTCTAGGCCACTCAGAATCACTGATGAGTAGTACCAAAACCTCACCAAGAAATCCTTAAATACTTTTTTCAGATGGGAATTGACCAGAGACTTAGATCCTCTGAAATAGTTACCTATGAGAGACAAGGTTCATCAGAACACAGGATTGGGGGGGAGGAGGCAGAACAGCAGATATTTCTGAAAGCTGAGGGGTAGCATGACTGCAGCTGTAAGCTCCTATTTTTGGTGATATTAGATTTGGTCATTTAGTCCAGACCTCCTACGGAGAATAACTGGAATAATTAAACAATTGGTTTTTAAACTTTGCTTGAAAGCATCAGAGAGCTAACAAGATAGTGAAGAATTACCAGGCTAGGATCTGGGGCAAGACAGTCTTGGGGAAGTGAGCTTGGGTTTTGGCACAGCTTTTCTGTTGTGGGTTTTTACTGATATAGGTTGAAGCAGTGGAATGGCTGGGAGGTAGAGCAGCACTTTTGACCACCTTGCAGAGTTAAGAGGAAAAGGAATGGAATCCAGAGCTGCCAAGTAGATTCTTGGTGAGTCTGCCTTACCTTGGGTTTAGATCCAAAGTGGCTACATCTATGGAATAAGGATGAACCACTAATAGTGCCTCACAAGAGCTACAGTTCAGTTTTGAATAATCTGAATCCCTGCAACTGAATTTCAGCAACCCTAGATTGTTAATGTACTCAGATATTATAATTCTCTATACCAGGATAACAGTAACATAGGCATCCAATTTTTACAAAGGACATTGCAGTACAATATGTGGCCACAATAAAAAGGAAAATAACCAGGCTCACAATGGAACAAGACTACATAATTAAAAACCAGCAGAAACATTAGAAAATAAAAAGGTACATGCAGTAGGTCCCAATATTGGAGATTTTAGGAAGATTTTAAATAACTATGCTTACCATTTTTGAAGAAATAATAAAAAGGACAGATTTTCAGCAAAGGACTAGGAACTGAAAAAAAGAGGAAATTCTGAAACTGAAGACTAATTGAAATTAAGAACTCAAAGAATGGACTTAACAGTATGTTAAACACAGACCATTAGAGAAGAAACAACCAAAAAGATAAGTTAGAAGAAGCTATTCAGAAACTAAGTCATAGAGGACAAAGAATTAAAAATACAGGAGTAAAAGTATGAGACATAGAGGGTACAATGAAAAGGATAGACATATATGTGATTACAGTCCCAGAAAAAGAGAGAGGAAATAGTATGAACAATATGTGAAGTGATAACGACTGAGAACTTTCCAAAAGTGATGAAAGACATCACGGCACAAATTCAAGAACTGCTGAAGCTCAAGCATCATCAGTAGAAACAAAGTCATATCTGAGCAAATTAAAGTAAAACGGCAGAAAACCAACAGTAAGAAGAACAATATTGTAAAGAATAAAAAAACTTTTTCAAAGAAGAAACAAATATAACAGATGGATTCTAAACAAAATCAATGGAAGGTAAAAGACAATGAAATGATAGCCTTAAAGTTTTTAGAATAAAATCATTGCTATCCAAATGCTCAAATACCAAATAGTCAGCAAAAATATCCTCCAAGAATGAAGGTAAAATAAAAACTTTTCAGACAAATGCAAATTTAGAGGGTTTTTTTTAGCAGCAAATTCATATTAAGGGGAATAGTAGATGGTGTTCTTCAGGTAGAAGGAGAACAATCCCAGACGGAAATTCAGAGTTACAGGAAGCAATGAAAATGAGATATGTGAGTAATATTAAATATTGATTGCAAAAACAACAATAATAATTGCTTATGAAATTTATGGATACAGATACAGATATATATTTTTACTACAGCATATAAAACTCAAGTGGGTGAAATAGACTTAATCCATGGTCCAGGAAAATTCACAGTGAAAATTTTATAAATATTTTTAAGGAATGATAAAGAAAATACAATACTGTATATAAAAACTTGTGGGGTGCTATTAAATCTTGATTAGGAGAGAGGATTTAGAGTTTTAAATGGGTAAGTGAAGATAGGTTGAAAATAAGTTAAATTAACTATCTGAGGATGTTATAAATAGAATGGAAGCAGAAGGAAGGAAATAATAAAGGTAAAAAATAAGTGAAACAGAGAAATAATACAATAGAGAGGGTCAGTAAGTCCCACATTTCATTCTTTACAAAGATTGGTAAAATTCATAATCCTCTGGAAGTATGGATCAGGAAATATGTGTGAGAAATCAAAGAGTGAATACCTTTTCAGAGCCTATAAATGTTAAAAAGATTACGATAGGATATTATGAATAACTTTATGCCAATAAATTAGCACAAATTCCTACAGAAATGTAACTTAACAAAGAGACTCAAGAAGAAATAGGAAATGTGAAATGTCTTATAGCTCTTAAATAAATTGAATCTCCAGACCTATATGACTTTACAAATTAAAGAAATAAAACCAATTTTATACAAACTGTTCCAGGGAGTAGGGAAAAAAGCAATAACTCTTTGCAACTAATATTATGAGTCTAGCATGTTCTTGATTCTGAAACCTGGTAATGACTTTGTAAGAAGGAAAAACTCCAGGCCAATCTCTGTCATAAATAAAGATGAAAACAAATACTAAAGAAAATGTTAAATCAAATCCAATAATACATAAAAAGTATGATACATTACATCCATGTAGAGTTTACCCTAGTAATGCAAATTTGTTTAAAATTAGAAAGTTCTTCAGTGTAATTCACCACATTAGCAGAGTAAAGGAGAAAAATAGGATTATTGGTGATCATTGTACAGCCCAGTAGATTCAGAAAAAAAATTTGATACATTCAACCTTCTTTGTAAAAACTATTGGCAACCTAGGAATAGAAGGAAACAAAATAATAAAGGAGACCTACAAAACCTACATACTTAATGAGGAAATATTAGACACTTCTTCCCTGGATTCAAGAATAATGTAGGTATATCCACCATTACCACTTCAATTCAATATCTATTGAAAGCCCTAGAGAGTACAAAATAGCAAGGAAAAGAAATACAATATATGAATATTGGAAAGAAAAAATAAACCCTTATTATCTGCAGACAATATGATTGTAAGTTGAAAATTCAAAAACAATACAGATAATTATTAGAATTAAAAGTGAAGTTAGTAAGATTGTTGGGTAAAATGTTAATATACAAAATCAGTTCTATCTATATAATGGTGAAAAAACAGGAAAAGGATTTTTATAAAAAGTACTATATCTAGTGTAACAAAATACTTCTAAGCCCTTTATGCACAGAACAATAAACAATTATTGAAAAAACATTCTAAAAATACTTGAATATGATAATGGATCGAAAGATATTAAGATGCAATTTCAAGTAAAGTCTCGGTTGGTTTTTGCATGGAATTGACAAGATAATTTTAATTTGTACATTTGTTGAATAAATGTAGGACTAAAAATGTTATCATAAAGTATTTAAAAATATTCCCAGTAATAATACATAAAACAGTCCATATTTTATGTAAAAATATAAAAGTAAATTGTAACATACGTTTGCAACTTCATACGATCCATTTAATATCTGTTCCATGTAATGATTTAGATCTCTGAATCTTTTGTGATCTGAATTTGTAAAAGGTAAGTGCCACCAATGAGGAAACCTGTTTTAAAAGAAAAAAGCATATCTTCATTAGTTTGAAAATTGGCATCTGTATCTTAGAATTGTTCATAAAGTTAAAGCTGCATCAGATGGAAGGGCCACTGAAAACGTTTTTTTAAAAAACCATAGAACTCATGATTAATTCTGAGAGTTTTATTAACATGGCTGTGGTCACTTGTGCTATTTTAACTATCATTAATATTAATACTAATTTAACATACTAAATTAATATATATTTTCCTTCTTACTGTATTTATGGCAGACCACACAATTTGTCCTTTAACTACATGTGGGGGGTTAATAAATACTTTCTGAAGTTTAATGGTCCATAATTTTTCGAAAAGGTCATATGGTATTGTTTCCTCTGGGTTCACGAGGGACATTGCTACACTAACTAGATTAAACGTTTCACAAAGCATATGCTTCCATCTGGTCTTTTGGAACAAAGTATCACTTTCCCCAGGGGTCTAGCTTGCAGAATTTCCTCTTCACTATCTGATGATTCATCTTGATGGGCTAGATGTTGATTACGACCAATTATTGGTGGCATGACCTGTTAATGGGAAGCATTTGGCAACACGTTTTGCTGGTTAAATGTATCTTTTTAGGAACTATCTAGCAGCTTCCTCTGACTGCAGTCTTGCTGTTGCTTCCTTCCTCTTCTGCTTCTTTGGTACAGACCTTCCTCTGGGCAAAGGAGCATGGGGGATGGTGAAGGGTTGTTAGCAAACACACAGAAGTATGTGAAAACTGCAGGACATCCCATCCATTGCTTCCTGTTGGAAGTGTCAGGGAAGTCCAAAATAATATTTCTGTGCATTTAAATAACTGACATTTTACTTTTTTACTCTTGCTTTATTCTTACTAAGGCTTAAAGTGTTAAAAATATTCATCCAGATTTAATTATCATAAAAATAATTACCATATATAATTAATCAAAACATAGAAATACATTTGATAAATAGTGGTTTTGCTGGTTTTAAATATTAACTTGTATAACTGTGGATTAATTTTCTTTATTGTTAGAATAAAATGGAGTTCAACATCAGTTCTATTCCTTTTTTATAGATGTATGTACTAAAAGAGTATTGTGTGTAAATAAGTACATGAGAATTAAGGAATTCAGCTCTAGTAATGTCATTCAGTTGTTTAAAATGCTTTTGAGTTATATGTCAAATATAACATAGTAATCAGTTCTTGAAAATGATTTTTTAGGATATTTTATCTGACGGTGCTATCATGTCCTCCCTCAATTTTGTTCACACCAAAGTTTAAGAAACACACAACCTGCAAACAGATTTGATACCTGGTTATTAGAGTAATTCATTTTCTCAATACCAACACCAATAGTTTGATTTGCCCTTTATTTAATCCTCAGAGATTTTTTACTCCCTGGGACAGTGTACCAAAATAAAATTCTGGATGGCTGGGAGAAGAGCAATGGTGAAATTAGGAGAAGGAAAGGAAATCAACCTTTCTCAAGCAGGTGACTTTTAAAGAAGACCATTAATTTCAAGGAAGATTCCTATGCCTCTGTATTCTCAGAAGTTGGAAGAGGTACAGTCTGATTTGAAGACCACTGTTACATGCTATGACTAATTTGAATTTTATTCTTTATGACTCTAACTTTCTGATCATACTTTCCAGATTGGGTTTACATAATTCTCATAGAGCTTCTCTTAGTAAATTTAGGAGTCAGAGCAAATCTTGCCCTCATCCTTCTTCTGTATGCATTGCTATAAGCCAGAGCTCCTTTGGGACTGTTAGCATACAAATATTGTTCAAGGCACAAAGGACTAAATATTCCTCCTCTCCACACATTGCTTGAATGATTTTAAAATCTATTTAGGTCCCATTACCAGGCAAGAGTTGTTGAACAAAACAGAATCCTAACTAAAGCTGAAAATCGAGAAGAGGCATATGGAGAGAGATTCTTGGCACTTTAAAGTTTTACAAGTTATACTAATATGTATTGGGGAGAGAAAAGAGTAGAACAGAGACATTTTTGAAACATAAAAGGACAGCCATTTAACAAGAATGAACATATTTTTAAATCATTAATTATTAGGGTACAATGGAAACCACTAATGTTGAATTCAATATTTGCAGTCAAACTGAATATTTTTGCCAGTATTTCCTTTTCCTCAGTTATTACATTAGATGTTTTCTGATAACTCTTAAAGCTGATGTTGTCTTTAAGTTTCCACAATGACATTCCTTCCCTCTCAGTCTCTTGAATGTGCTCTTACTCTGATGACTTTCTGATGTTTAAGGCATCTGCATTTCAAAATCTCTGTGACATCTGCAAATATACTTTTTCATCAATGTGAACTACACAGTCTTCAAAATAATGCACACTATCTCTCCATCCATTGGCGACGTTGTTTAGATTTACATTTTGGTAAGTGACTAAATCCTCAAAGTCTAACAAAAATCCACATGTACAAAGTATGTCAGGTCTGGTATGAACACTCATATTGTTAAAGGACAATTTACTCAACAAAAATTCTGGTATAGTTGGCTCTCCCTGTCTGCAGGTTCTACATCTGAAGATTGAACCAACTGTGGATTGAAATATTTAAAAAAAAGTCCGGAAAGTTCCAAAAAGCAAAATTTGAATTTGCTGCATGCCAGCAACTATTTACATAGCATTTACATTGTATTTACAACTGTTTACATAGCATTTATATTGTATTGGATATTATAAGTGATCTGGAGGTGATTTAAAGGAGAATGTGGATAGGTTATTTGCAAATACTACGCCATTTTATGTATAGAACTTGGGCATGCAAGGATTTTGGTATCCGTGGGAGGCGTCCTGGAACCAATCTTGTGGATACCAAGAAACTACTCTATAGATAAGATGACATTTGATTTGCCTAAATGCAAATATCATAATATCTAAGAAGTTCACCTTTTTAAAGTCAAGGTACATCTCTGGTCAAGATACACACTCAAGTCTATAACATAAATTTGGCTAGCTCTAAATAATGAATTTTAGAAGGCTTATTTGAACAGAAGTATTTTCAATTACATTATTTATGCTTAATATTTTTTCATTATAACATGAACTGAGCAATGGTTTTCAAGACTGCAAAATGAAGATAATGACAAATTAAATTTGGATAACCCAAGTCCAAGTTAATAATTAATGATAACGAAAGTGAGTTGATGTTAATATATTTTACTTGTATACTAATTGATATTGACAAAATTTTCTGGTACAGCAAATAAATATATCAGAGCTTTTTATTGCAGTTATCTGTTGAAAGAGAAGATATATCCAATTTTGTTCTGCATTTTCAATTTCAATTTTATTTTTATAGAAAACACTAAAACAATCAAATTTAAAAACAGGCAAATAAAACAATTTCCCTGATAATCAATGACAAATAAAATTGGTTATGATACTTTTTGTCTACGAAATCAATGGCTGAAAGCAAACAAAATTGAAAACCTTTATTCTGTTTTATGAGACAAAAGGTTCTCTACTCTGAAAGCCATAGAGACTCTGCTGGGATAGGTTCAGTGGCACTGGAATCAGAATGCTGTGTTGTGTTGCCCACAAACAGAAAATCCCATAACCATACTTTTTCCTTATGTTCAGGGACAAGTACTAAAGTCAAAAAACAGTGGAGGACAGTCCTTACTCTGGGAGGGCCAATGATGCAAACTGCTTTTGAAGTTGGCTGTGAAGTTTTGAAAACTGGTCAAATGATTTTTCTGTCAGGCTTGTTTCATTGTTACTGTGAGTCACCTGGATTAGATAAAGCTGCAGAAAATAAAGAGACAAAATCAGAAGATGGCAATATCAACCTTCAATACATTCTAAAATTCTGTTTCATGTAAACTAAACAAAGTAAGAACCTCTCTGCAAAAAAAAAAAATCATCACAAAAGATAAGAGATGCAATTTGTAAAGGCAAAATTACCTATAAACACAGTATATAAAAATATCACAATCTTAGGTGCTGGGAACAGACTGCCTAATTTCTGATCTTCTTTTCTTGTGGACATTCTTTTTTTTTTTTGTGATACGTGGGCCTCTCACCGTTGTGGCCTCTCCCGTTGCAGAGCACAGGCTCCGGACGCGCAGGCTCAGCGGCCATGGTTCACGGGCCCAGCCGCTCCGCGGCATGTGGGATCTTCCCGGACCGGGGCACGAACCCGTGTCCCCTGCATTGGCAGGTGGACTCTCAACCATTGCGCCACCAGGGAAGCCCCTTTTTTTTTTTCTTGTGGACATTTTAATTAGGTCTTGATTTATAGTCTACCACAGGGCAGAAACTGTTCTCTTTGGTGGTTCTCTACTAGTAGCTCTGGTTATTATAATTTCTCCTTGGAACATCCGCCTTAATGGCACTTCTGTTCAAACTGTAACTGATTTTTCAGTTGTGTAGCAAAAAAGAAAAATCATGGTATAAGGAGGAATGTGTAGCATAGTGAAGGGAACTGTGAGATGTAGTCAAATGATATATAAGTCAAGATGACAGACTTGAGACTTACATGCCTAGTTTTCTTGCTGAACCCTAAAATTGTTGCTCTTTGGATTAACTGGGTTGCACTCATCGTACAGGATTCCCGTGAAAAAGTCTGCGAAGTAGATTTGGCAGGATTTACGGCTGTCATTTGTGCAAGTGTGTGGATCAAGTTATTCAATTTAACAGGGAAACACTCCAGACTTTCCTTTATTTTCCTAGAGAAATGAAAAAGAAAAGATAGTGAGTAACATTCCCCTGAGTTGACTCATTTCATTTGAGTTGTTTCCTTGTGTTAGATGTGGAAGAAAAAGTCAAGGACCATGCCTATTTATTTGGAGTCCAACTATTAAACATTATTTTTATAAACTTCAAACTCACATCTTGAACTGTTAGCAAATATAAAAGAAACTTTTGTGGTGAAATATAAAAATGTAGTTGCAATGTTTGTATTTTGGCTTCTTTTAAGTTTGTTTTTGATTTTTAGGGATGATTTTTAAAAAAACCAATTTGCTTATAATTATTTAAAATATTTACACAATTCCAAAAGTTAAATCTACAAAACAGTGTATATACCAAGAAGCCCAACATTTATCCCTGAACTCTTTACACTATTCCCTTCTTCCCTGATACGTAAACATTTTTTAAAAATTATGATTTAACTTTCATTGTTTTATTTTTATTTTTGTGTTATTTGTGTCCCTCTGTCAACTCTCTTACAAAAAGGTTGTATAACACTATATTTAATATACACATATTTTATATGAAATGCTTTTCACTCTGGTTTTTTTTTCCTTTTTTTGGTTTGGTTTTGGTTTGTCTCCACTTTATTATTATTATTATTTGTATTTTAAAAGGTTTGCAATTGTGTTCTAATGGTATAATAAATATCTTTAGATAATATCCTTTATCCCCTCTGCACCATCTTGTCCAGTATATGACTTGCAGTGTTATCCTTTTTATCCCAGTTAATACAATAAAGCAAACATTATGCTCATTCCACTTTTCATATGTGCTTCCTATTCCACTTCCATTTTTTATAGAGCTATTCGATCCACATCATATGGTATCTATACTATACATAGTATACAGTCTCTCTTCTAACTATCATTAAATATTATCTGCTCTACAAGTCTTTATGTCACATCCCTCCAGTCATTTTGACCATCTGATGGTCATTTTCTGATAAATTCTTCAGGAAATGCTCAAGGAAATAAGTTTCTGAGTTCTGGGTGTTGATAACAGTTTTTCTGTGGCCTTTATACTCCAAAGTCAATTTTGCTGGCTAAAACACCCTTGGCTCACATTTTCTGTTTTGAGGGTCATAAAAATATTATTTAACTTTCTTTTGGAATAAAGGATTACTGTCTAAAACTCTGATGACATACTGAACTTCTTTCCCTTACAAATGACTTGAACTTTTTGCTTAGGTGCTTAAAGGAAGTTTTTTTCCCCCTAAAAGTCCAATAGTTTTTCCAAAAATATGTTTCAGGTTTGTTACTCTGGGTAACTTTTCTCAATATACAAAGTGTCCTTTCAATATGTAATTTCAAGACTTTTCATTTTCCAGAAAACTTCTTGAATTATGATGTTAGTATTTCTTAAAATACTAAATATAAAATTCAGTTTTGATAGTTTTTTTTAACATCTTTATTGGAGTATAACTGCTTTACAATGGTGTGTTAGTTTCTGCTTTACAACAAAGTAAATCAGCTATACATATACATATATCCCCATATCTCCTCCCTCTTGCGTCTCCCTCCCACCCTCCCCATCCCACCCCTCCAGGTGGTCTCAAAGCACCGAGCGGATCTCCCTGTGCTATGTGGCTGCTTCCCACTAGCTATCTATTTTACATTTGGTAGTGTATATATGTCCATGCCACTCTCTCACTTCATTCCAGCTTCCCCTCCCTGTGTCAAGTCCATTCTCTACGTCTGCATCTTTATTCCTTTCCTGCCCCTAGATTCTTCAGAACCATTTTTTTTTTAATTCCATATATGTGTGTTAGTATACGGTATTGGTTTTTCTCTTTCTGATCACTCTGTATGACAGACTCTAGGTCCATCCACCTCATTACAAATAACTCAATTTCGTTTCTTTTTATGGCTGAGTACAATATCATTGTTTATATATACCACATCTTCTTTATCCATTCGTCTGTCGTTGGGCATTTAGGTTGCTTCCAAGACCTGGCTATTGTAAATAGAGCTGCAATGAACATTGTGGTACATGACTCTTTTTGAATTATGGTTTTCTTAGGGTATATGCCCAGTACTGGGGTTGCTGAGTCATATGGGAGTTCTATTTTTAGTTTTTAAGGAACCTCCATACTGTTCTCCATAGTGGCTGTATCAATTTACACTCCCACTAACAGGGCAAGAGGGTTCCCTTTTCTCCACACCCCCTCCAACATTTACTTTTTGTAGATTTTTTGAATAATGGCCATTCTGACTGGTATGAGGTGATACCTCATTGTAGTTTTGTTTTGCTTTTTTTAATTTTTGAATTTTATTTATATTTTATACAGCAGGCTCTTATTAGTCATCAATTTTATCCACATCAGTGTATACATGTTAATCCCAACCTCCCAATTCATCACACGACCACCCCTACCCCGCCACTTTCCCCCCTTGGTGCCCATACATTTGTTCTCTACATCTGTCTCGATTTCTGCCCTGCAAACGGGTTCATCTGTACCATTTTTTTAGAATCCACATATATGCATTAATATACGATCTTTGTTTTTCTCTTTCTGACTTAACTTCACTCTGTATGACAGTCTCTAGATCCATCCACGTCTCAACAAATGACCCAGTTTGGTTCCTTTTTATGGCTGACAAGTCTTCCATTTTATATATATATACCACAACTTTTTTATCCATTTGTCTGTTAATGGGCATTTAGGTTGCTTCCATGACCTGGCTATTGTCAATAGTGCTGCAGTGAACATTGGGGTGCATGTGTCTTTTTGAATTATGGTTTCCTCTGGGTACATGCTCAGTAGTGGGATTGCTGGATCATATGGTAGTTCTATTTTTAGTTTTTTAAGGAACCTCCATACTGTTCTCCATAGTGGCTGTATCAATTTACAGTCCCACCAACAGTGCAAGAGGGTTCCCTTTTCTCCACATCCTCTCCAGCGTTTGTTGTTTGCAGATTTTCTGATCATGCCCATTCTCACTGGTGTGAGGTGCTACCTCATTGTAGTTTTGATTTGCATTTCTCTAATAATTAGTGATGTTGAGCAGCTTTTCATGTGCTTCTTGGCCATCTGTATGTCTTCTTTGGAGAAATGTCTATTTAGGTCTTCTGCCCACTGTTTGATTGGGTTGTTTGTTTTTTTAATATTGATCTGCATGAGCTGTATATATATTTTGTATTGAGGTGCTCTTATGTTGAGTGCATAAGTATTTACAATTGTTATATCTTCTTCTTGGATTCATCCCTTGATCTTTATGTAGTGTCCTTCGTTTGCCTCTTGTAATAGTCTTTATTTTAAAGTCTGTGTTGTCTGATGTGAGAATTGCTACCTCAGCTTTCTTTTGATTTCCATCTGCATGGAATATCCATTTCCATCCTCTCACTTTCATTCTGTATGTGTCTCGAGGTCTGAAGTAGGTTTCTTGTAGACAACATATACATGGGTCTTGTTTTTATATCCATTCTACCCGCCTATGTCTTTTGGAGAGAGCATTTAATCCATTTATATTTAAGGTAGTTATCAATATGTATGTTCCTATTACCATTTTCTTAATTGTTTTGGGTTTGTTATTACAGGTCTTTTCCTTCTCTTGCATTTCCTGCCTAGAGATGTTCCTTTAGCATTTGTTGTAAAGCTGGTTTGGTGGTGTGAATTCTCTTAGCTTTTGCTTGTGTGTAAACGTTTTAATTTCTCTGTTGGATGTAAATGAGATCCTTGCTGGGTAGAGTAATCTTGGCTGTAGGTTTTTCCCTTTCATCACTTTAAATATGTCCCGCCACTCCATTCTTCCTTGCAGAGTTTCTGCTGAACAGGTGTTAACCTTTTGTGGATTCCCTTGAATGTTGTTTGTTGTTTTTCCCTTGCTGCTTTTAATATTTCTTCTTTATATTTAATTTTCGATAGTTTGATTAATACGTGTCTTGCATGTTTCTCCTTGGATTTATACTGTATGGGACTCTCTGTGCTTCCTGGACTTGCTTGACTATTTCCTTTCCCATATTAGGGAAGTTTTCAACTATAATCTCTTCAAATGTTTTCTCAGTCCCTTTCTTTTTCTCTTCTTTTTCTGGGACCCCTATATTTCGAATGCTGGTGCATTTAATGTTGTCCCAGTGGTCTCTGAGACTGTCTTCAATCTTTTTATTCTTTTTTCTTTGCTCTGCTCTGCAGCAGTTATTTCCACTGTTTTATCTTCCAGATCACTTATTCCTTCTTCTGCCTCAGTTATTCTGCTATTGATTCCTTCTGGAGAATTTTAAATTTCATTTATTGTGTTGTTCATCATTGTTTGTTTACTCTTTAGTTCTTCTAAGTCCTTATTAAACGTTTCTTGTATTTTCTCCATTATATTTCCAAGATTTTGGATATCTTTACTATCATTACTCTGAATTCTTTTTCAGGTAGACTGACTATTTCCTGTTCATTTGTTTGGTCTGCTGGGTTTTTACCTTGCTCCTTCATCTGCTGTGTGTTTCTCTGTCTTCTCATTTTGCTTAACTTACTGTATCTGGTGTCTCCTTTTTGCAGGTTGCAGGTTCTTAGTTCCTGTTGTTTTTGGTGTCTGCTCTCAGTGGCTAAGGTTGGTTCAGTGGGTTGTGTAGGCTTCCTGGTGGAGGGGACTGGTGCCTGTGCTCTGGTGGATGAGGCTGGATCTTGTCTTTCTGGTTGGCAGGACCACGTCCAGCAGTGTGTTTTGGGGTGTCTGTGAACTTATTATGATTTTAGGAAGCCTCTCTGCTAATGGGTGGGGCTGTGTTCCTGTCTTGCTTGTTGTTTGTCATAAGGTGTCCAGCACTGTAGCTTGCTGGTCATTGAGCGGAGCTGCGTCTTAGCGTTCAGATGGAGATCTCTGGGAGATCTTTTGCCGTTTGATATTACATGGAGCTGGGAGGTCTCTGGTGGACCAATGTCCTGAACTTGGCTCTCCTGCTTCAGAGGCACAGGCCTGACACCTAGCCGGAGCACCAACACCTTGTCAGCCACATGGCTGATAGCACATGCTGAACTTTAGGCTTTCTTGATATTTTTTTGATATATTACTTTGGTTTTATTTTTCAGGAAGTTAATTATATGTATACTGGATATTTATTGACTTCATTTCTTTTTGTTTTAAAGGTCCTCCTTTGTTTTTTTCATCTTTTTTTCTCTGGAGGTATTATCTATTGTGCTGTTTTAATTTTCTTCTGTGTTCTTTGTAGTTTACTATTTTTATAAGTATTCTTTCTTTTATTTTCTAATTTTTGGGGGGTTCAATCACTTCATTTCTGAGTTTTCTCTAATTGTAATCTATATTGTTCCAGCATATTTTATTATTTTCTTAATTTCTTTTAGATCAATTTGTAATGTAAGGATACAGTTTATCCCTTGTTAGGAATGTCTTTCTGGCATATTTTCATTGAAGAGATTTTATTTTGCATCTTATTTCTTTTTAAAAATTATAATTCTGTATGACATTCAGATATGATCCATTTTGCTTACTCATTTTAATATAAAATTAAACTTTCAGGAAGGAGTAGAGGCTTTTCAAGGGTCTGAAGCTTTCTTTTCTGTTGCTATCACAGTGGTAAAAACACTGTTTCATACTTTCTGAGATATTCCTCTTTGGCTTCTCTCTTTGCCCCCAATTTTTTTCTGGATTGTGGTTTTCCTTTGCTCCTATGATCTTTCTCCTTTCATTTGGATTATAGTTCCAGCAGTTTCTCTTCAGCATAGGACTATTTCTAGGGAGGAATCACCAGTTACCTTTGAGAGTTTATAGACTTCTCTAACCTTTTCAGATTTGCCATGGAACCTTTGCCCTTCCTTGTGAATTGAAGTGTGTAAAAATCCTTCCCAGTTTCAGCTGCTAAACAGCTTATCAAATGGGCCCGCTCAGGTTTCCAGTGAGTACCTGTGGGCTCTGTGGAGTCCTCTTCTCAGGTCAATCAGATAACATGTTGCTTCCTTAGCTTCCTCCCATAAGATGCTGTTACAAAATAATTGTAACTTGATTTGCCCCATCTGCTTGTATTTTAGGATTCTTAGGAATACCTTGTTACTTAGTTTTGTTGTAGATGTTGCCTGCAGTTTTGGGGTTTTGCTACCCTGTTTGATCTGTTTTATGGAAGAAGTTCCAGGGACACTAAAAAACTTGATTTAAAAAAAATAATATATAATTCAAGCCATACAGTAAAATATTAAGTAAAATGTGAAAAGTTCCCTTCACCCATCTTCCGTTGTCACTCTCCTCCCCCAAAATAACTACTATGAACAATCTGGTAGTATTCTTTTGAGCTTTCTCTATACACTTGCACAAACCAACAGACACACAGCCAGACACACTATTCTTACTCCTGTTACATGCCAGGTGCATGTTGGGATGTAGCAATGAAAACAAAAACAGACAGAAATGTGTCCCCTTAGAGAGATTATATAATGTGGAATTCAGACCATGATGAAATAAACATGTAAAAATATAGGATTTGAGAAAGAAATATATAACATAGAGGAAACTAAAATAGAAATTGGGGAGAGGGAATATGGGGTAGGGAACAGTGTTGCAATTTTAAGCAGGATGGTCAGGGATAGTCTCACTAAAATGATGAGTTGAATGATTTGACAAAAAACTTAATTTGCCAAGAGCATAGGCCATGGAAATTTCTGATAGAGGAAATTCTAAGCAGAAACAACAGCTCATCCAGAAGCTCAGAGGTAGATGGATAACTGGTGATTAACAGACAGCAAAGAACAGCAGAGTGGCTGACAGAGTGAGGAGTGGAAGAAGGGAAACAGACAGATAAAGGGAGCATGATTTTGTAAGAATTTCGAAGTTGTGTGAGATGGAAGTAAAAAAGACAGGATTCAAGAAACAATTACATGAAATGTTGTAATTTGCTTTTTTAACTTAGTAATATGTTCTGGAAGAAAAACTTTATAGTAATTCATGCATAGTAAGTGGCCCCAAAATATATGTTGAATGAACAATCTACTTCAGAAAACAGAGTTAACTTATTTTTTTTAAATGATCTATCTGGATTTATAGATGTACAATGATTAATTTAACCAATTTTGTTTTTTCATTGCAAAGACCATTCTTTCCTTACTGATTCAACTTTGTCCAGTACCAAGGGTATGTATAAACATAGGCTTGTTTCTGGCCTCTTCGTTCTGTTGTACTCTTCAATTTGTCTATCTCTGTGTTAATACAACACTTTCTTAAATAGCAAGAACTTATAATAAATCTTGAAAATTCTTTTACCTTGCTCTTTTTCAGGTGTTTTTTTTTCATGATTTTAGGTCCTTTGACCTCCCGAATATATTTTAGAATCACCTTATCAAGCTTACCAATACATAAAATAAATGTGTAAGGATTTGTAAGACATTTCATTAAACTATAAATTAATTTGGGGAGAATCAACATCTCTGCAGTATTGAGACACGCAACCACTAAACATGGCATATTTCTCCATTTAGTTGGGTCTTATTTTACATCTTTCTGTATAATTTTAGAATTTTTTTCTGTGGCTGTTTTCCATATATTTTGTTGGATTTATTGTGGATTGTAAATTCTAGCTTTTTCTAAATTTTATTTTAACTAATATTTGTTAATATATGAGTAGATTTTTAAGTCATTAATTCTAACAATACACTGTATATTCTTTTGAAATTTGCATGGACACAGTCATGTTATCTGCAAATAATGACAGAGTTTTCTGTCACCCTTTGCGTTGCTAAGACCTCCAGTTCAATGTTAAATGGAAGTGGTGATAGCAGGCATTTTTCGTCTGTTTGATTACAGAGGAAAAGCTTTTAATGTTTTACCACTAAGTATAATGTTTTCTGTAGGTTTTTAGCTACATGTTTAAGGATATTCCTTTCTATTTCTAGAGAGTTTTAAAATAATGAGTGATTCTAAATTTTAATAACTGAATTTTCTGTATCTATTTAGGCGATCATATAATATTCCCTTTCTAATTTTTTCATTACTCAGTCTTGAATGTTTATCTTGTAACCACTTACGGTACTAAATTCTTATTTCAAAAATTTAAAAAAATTATATGGAACTGTTTGTTTTCTTATTCAAGTAGAAAATAACAATATAACAAAGCTTAAATATAGAGCTGTACTAAAAAGATAGAGGCATTATTATATTTTTCCTGACATTAATGGGAATGCTTATAATTTTTCACTTAAAAAAGTATGTTTATCTAAGTTTCCTTCTATTCTGAGCTTACTAAAATATTTCCATGAGGAACAGATGTTGAACGTAATCAAACACTGCTTTTCTTGGTTGGCATCTATCAAAGTTACCAAGCAATGCCTTCTTTACAACAAATCAGCCATGTCCTCAAAGTTAAAAATGTAGTTCAATAATGTTTAATAATTTCCCCCTCATTTTTATAAAACTTCAAGCCCATTTATCTTGTTCTGGTATTGGACTTAAAATAAAATCCAAATTTTTCCATTATTATACATCAATATTGGACAAAATTTCCTAAGAAGGTTAAAATATGACCCTGATCATTATTCATTTCCACAGTGTTCATTATTTTTAAAGATGTCCTTTGACTTTATGAATTTATGGGTACGTAGTGCAGTATAAAACATTCATTTCTTTCTTCATCAGTAGTTCAAAGACATGAAGGTAATAATAGCAGTAAGAGTATAATACTAATCATGATTTACAGAGACCCTACCATTCTCTCACTCTTTCAACAAATAGTTACTGAGCATATTTTATGTGTTGAGGTGGAAAGCTCTACGATGATAGCATGTACTCACTTTTCATGAAGGTAGGCTTATGAACCATAAATCTTAAGATCTGATGTACTCACACTCACATAATCTCAACTATGTCTAGGCCTTATTCTTACATCGCCCAGCAGTTAAGATGCAAGAAGACTGGAGATGAAGGATGAACTTTTACGATAAACTTAGAGTTTTAATGCAGAATTTCATCTAAATGCATCTCTAGTTTCTCAAGTGGCAGATTTAACAGGTCAGGTAAAATAATGTTGTTAAATATGACCCAATTTAGGACTGGGGACCTGAGAGCAGTAAGTTTCAGGCCTCTACCAGGATCTGATTTATCCAAGTGGCAGCTCTCTGATTTATCTATTTTAATGGCAGCTTCAGCCGGATTATGCTTTGGAGTATCCTTATGTTATAAATCCAAAGCAGCATCTAGAAGGATTCAGTTCTCAAATTTCCTAAGGAAATCCCCGGGGCAGTCTTGATAAACACTTCTAACTTCCTGCTAGGCACTGTTCTTTGTACTGGGACATAGAGGTGAAGGAGAGAAATCAGATTTCTGCCCTCAGGGAGTATATACCCTTTGGCAGGCACTGCACTAAATGCCTTATGTTAATCTTTTCATCCTTAGAGGTGAGCAGTAAAATTATTTTGGCAAAAGATAAGAAAAAGACCTCGAGAAGTTAAATGCATACAAAAGGTGACATCATTTAGAAAGTAGCAAGGAAAAATTCTAACACATTTAGAAAGTCTTTGCTCTCATTGTGGATTATTTATAATGAACAGTCTTCCAACTTTGTCTTTAAGTGAGAAATAAGCCAATAAGTGAGTGTGGAATTCCCAGGTGGTACAAAGGCACTAAAACAACGATCCTTTAATTTTTACATAGGAATAACCCTTAGACAGAAAAAAAAATAATTAACAGTATTTCTGGCATCTAGGGAACACAGTCCAAAGGGGCATACCTTAAGATAAAATTTCTTAAGCCATAGGTCCCATCTTAAACATGTGTACAAATTCTATTCTACTTCAGAACAGATGTACCTTTTTATAGGATACAAATATTTTAAATTGCTTATCATCAGAAACAACTGCTAACGAATAGGTTTCCTAGTTATGTGTGTGTGAATGGGCAATGGAGTTTATCAGTCTCAGAAAACTGGGTTAAATCCAGAGGGTCGAATCTTTCACATCAGGTTTAGCCTATAGGCAGATTTGTTTCCTCAGGTTAGATATTATATTTTTTGAACTCACATTTATATTAATATGCGACTACAAATGGCAAACGTTTCTTATCTTTTTTTTTTTTTTAACACCTTTATTAGAGTATAATTGGCAAATGTTTCTAACAGCTTCACGAGCTACATCAGAGTAACCATTGAAGAGAGATGCCTAAATGTGTGGAGTGGCGATCAAGAGAAGGTTCTCGGGCAACCCTTGACAGGAATTTCAACAAGAGCATATTTCTATTGCTGAAGTCGTTGATATCATTTTGTGGTTTGATAGAACACTGACCTATTTCACTGGTCAGTCTCTTTAAGAGTCGCAGGGAAATATTTCTCAAGTGACTTTTTCTGTGAAAGAATTTGCATGAGAATGTTCTTACTTTACCACTGACACTGAAATTTTATCATATATAAATAGAAGAGTTTCAAGTGACTCACACTCCCCATGAACAAATTTCTTCATCTAACTCTCAAACTTCATTTTTGCTGCAGTGATTTTGGCACATGTAAAGAAGACATTACTTTTTTTTTTTTTTTTTTTTTGCGGTACGCGTGCCTCTCACTGTTGTGGCCTCTCCCATTGCGGAGCACAGGCTCCGGACGCGCAGGCTCAGCGGCCATGGCTCACGGGCTTAGCATGTGGGATCTTCCCGGACCGGGTCACGAACCCGTGTCCCCTGCATCGGCAGGCGGACTCTCAACCACTGCACCACCAGGGAAGCCACATTCCTTTTCCTTTTCTTTTTTGTATTGGAGTTACTGAGTGTCTAGCTCTGAGAGTCATTCTTAACTATTCAGAGGGAACAGTGAATTAATACAACTTTGTCATAATTTCTTTTATTCCATGAAGAAAAATAATGGTTCAGTGTTGAATTTGTAATCTATAATATATCTGACCAGCACTTTCTCATAGCTAAACCAATAAAATATGCTATCAAGATAATTCCTATTTTGTTACAAATTTATATTGGACCAATAAGTATTCAGAAGTACTCAAAATATTTTTTAACCAAAAAATTAACATTTTAAATGAATTCAATGAATAATCATTGCTGATGCAGTCTTGGTACACAATTTTTTAAAAAGTTCCTCTCTATGCACTTTTATTTAAAAAAATTCAAGGAAAAGAGAGCACTTGATAAATTTGGTTGAATATTTATGTAACATGTATGTACATTTGTGTGAAGACAAAAATTTAAGCTTCATGTTCTAACCTTTTAAATAAAATAGATACTAAAAAAGGTATCTCATGTTAATCCTTGTAGCTTTGATGGCATGGTACCCTATTTTGGGAAACACAACTTTAAGCATTTAGATTTTTTTTACTATTTTCTTTCAACTAATCCAAAGACACTACAGTTAAAGAACATCTATATTATCTGAGATTATGAGTTTTGTATGTAGGACTTTTTTTTTCCATATGATTTTGTTTAGGGTCCTGGGAAGAGCACCCATTATGCAAGAAATCAATTTTGTTTTCTTTTGAACTCATCAGTTCTGCCCGTGATCCAAGAAATTCAATTAGCTTTCAATCATTTCATCTAGGAAACATAGTTGATGACTAGACCATGCCATTCCCTGGGATTATCGATAGAATCAAAGGAAGTAACATATAAAAAGTTATTGGAAATAGAATAATATTATGCAAATATTATTTCAGAAAGCTTACTACCAAATAAGTAAAAAAATGAATATATATATGAGCCCAAAAGGTAGTAAACTACAGATAGAGAGATACAAAGGAAAACACATGTACAGATTTATGGTTCTGTGGAAAATGACTTGTGGTAAACTCTTTTGAAATCCTCTTTCAAATCCTTTTGAAAGAGATGTTAGGGATTAAAACAAGAGGCAATTTTAGAGTTTCTTATCTTTTTCTCTTTTCATTTCACTTTTTATCCTGCTTCATAGTTTAGAATTTGGCTTAAAAAATGAAAGATTTTGCTGTTTTCCAAGTTGAAGTTTCAAGTCTTCATAATTCATCTACAAGGTCAGCAAGTCTTATGCAAATGTCATCACAGGCCCCTAACTACATACAAACAAGAATTCCAGGCTCCATGGCTTTGAATACAATAAGTAATTCCTACACTTTCTTATGGAGGCTCCTTACAAAATTTAGCCAAATCAGAGCAAGTGGAATAAAGAAACTAGGGAAATATTGATGGGCTGGTCTTACTATAAGTACATATAAATACTATGCCAGTGAAATGACATTCCAGGCTTCTAACCTCCCCTCCCTCCAAAAGCTACCTTATTTTATTGATGTATTGTAAAAAGCTGTCAAAGCTGCAGTTTGAAAAACATAGTTTAAAAAGTCAATTTAGTTCAGATTAGTGCTTATAATGAAATTTTTTAAAATGGGAAACTATCACAACGAAAGGAGAAATGTCACTTTAACTTTCCCTTTGAATCTGCTTTCTTCATTTAAGGAAAGTTGGATGTCATGATTGTTAGTTCCTTTAGGTTCTGTTTTTTTGTTTGTTTGTTTTTTCTTGTATTTATTTCTGTAAGTATGAACGGTTAAGCTAAGGCAAAGAAAAACTTTGACCCATATTTATGGAATTACAACAATCCATGAGATGACAATTTGCAAAGTACTAAAAAAAATTCAAGAAACTTTAATGATAAAAGAACCCAGGGATCTGCATTCCTGTCCTATATTCTGTTTCTCAGTTCTGAAGAGAAACCAGATAGAAAGCCATTGAATTACATTTTGAGATATTTGAGCATAAAGAGTCTTGTCTCACCCTATAGCCACGAGAAATAAACAAGAAGGAATGCAGGGAAAACTGGGAATTTCTGGCATTGTGTCTGCACACTCTAGGTGGCTCAGAGACTCTGACCCCTGTCTTTGTGAAGTCCAGAAGCACTCTTTCTGGATGCTATTAACATTTTCAGCAGCTTCACAGTTGTACTTGTTGGGACAGTCATTGTGCCTGCTCTTCCCAGTGGCCCCTCATAATTAAGACTGTTCTTTCTAAAGCTCAAAGTTCAGAGAAGAAGCTCCAGGCTGTTCTTTGTGAAGGGGTGGCCCATGTTAAGAATAAGGATGGGCAACAGAATCCATGATAGCTTGGCATGAAGGACCCTGTCCAGTAGGGTCAAAGGCAACTAGCTAAGTCAATTAGACTGTCTCTCTCTGGAATTTATATTAGAGAATACTGGCCAGTAGGCAAAAAGAAGTAGAATATGATAGGTAGAGATAAGCAGAGGAGAAGGTCTTCATTTCCTTTAGAAACTGCCCAGGCCATATTGGTTTCCGGAATTTGTTAGGTTAGAGTTTGAGTCCACGTATACCCTTTTCCCCAAGTATACCAGATAGAATCTAGTTCTTGCTATCAAAATACCTCACTAATGCAAATAATTTGTTATTCTGAAGTTTGGAGTTTTGTTTTGCTTCAAGCTGCCTTCAAGCTGCTCTTCTCTTTAGTTGAAGAGCAGGGGATCTTATACTTACTAAACCAAAGAATCTGCCTGGCAGGCCAAATGGAATATATGGGAATACATGGAAAATTTCTTCTCACATTTCTGGAGGAGGAAATGGGTAAAGTAAAAAGCATAATCTGCATGTGGGAGGGGAGGTAGGCCAGGAAATTTATGCTTAATGATCTGAGTCTGGTCTGTGAAATAGGTTATCCGTTTCTAAAGACAGCTAATCCAAGGTGTGAGAGTGACTGAAAATTCTGAAATAACCCATTTGGACGGCATTTTAATATATGGTTGCCTAGCAGTGGGCTCGGCAGAGATATTACATGAGAATATCAATTTGCAGGGACTGAGTCATGATACTTTCTTGACTCTATTCAACAGAACGCAGCTGCAAGGGGAGTAATAAAAGTAAGGGAAGCAGAGAGAGGAGTTGGCAATGATGTGAAAAACCTTTGTGTCCAGTAAACCAATTTTATTTTCATTTTTCTCTAAATGCCATTCACTGTAATATAATTTTTTAATGCCATGCAGAGTACAGCATCCTCTGAAACTCTTATGATCAGCTCTTAACCCAGAATGTGAATACCCAAGAGTGAAGTAAGATCCTGTATTGTTCATAAACAGAGGACTCCCTCAGAGAGGCAGGAAAAGCCATTTCTTTCTTTCAAGTCTCAAACAGGGTCAAGAGGGGCAGCCTCTTAATGCTAATGCTGTGGTCAGGACTAGGGCACTTAAGGTATCCATCCACACATGCTGTGTCTCAGATGGCTTAGTCATTCATGACCCAGATCTGTGAGCTTAGTGGCAGTGGTGGGAGTAGGTGGATTTTCGTCTTATTTTTATCTGTATCTTAGTAGTATCCGAATAAAAAGTGGCATGAAACACTTTTAGCTTTTCAGAACAAAGAGAACAAGGTATTTAAATATACAGGGCCTCTCAAAAGTATATCCGAGTTAATGACACTCATTGAAGCACCAAGACCAACGTTGGATCCATTAATGAACTTGATTTCTTTTTGGTAAATTATGTGCACTGACATCTACACTTCAAGTTTTTCCTTAAGTTTTGATATCCATATAATGTCAGAGAACATAGCTTAAGGTAACAGTATTATTTACACAGAAAAGTAAACAAGTGCACATAATTTTTAAGGCTTCCTTATTACTTTAAATTCAGCAGCTTACTTTTATAAATTCACTCTATACATTGTTTAAGTATTAACAAAAGAAATATTGTATAATTTTCTTTAGAATTTTAAATATCTAAATAACAGAGAGTTTAAGTAACTTTTTTATATTGTAAAGAATCACAGTCACATTCCACTGAGGCTTCTTGAACCTCGATAATAGGTTCTTCAAAGTGCTAGATGGAATATGTGATAGAAAAGATCCTCAACATTTGATCTACATATGCTGACCAAGGAACTTCGAGAAGAGTTGAAAAGGAAATCTCAAAACATATTAAATCATATCTAAAAAATAAAGGTACATAATTGAGATTTTAGGATAAAAGATACTACTGAGACAGGCTCTTAGAAATAAATGGTAGGGTGAGTCTCATGGGAGATTTCTCTGAGAAGAAAAGTGGAAAACAATATAGAGAGGTTCAAGGCACCTGGTAATGGGCCAAAACAGAAAAAAGGAAGAAGGTGACGGCCTTGGCATCATTAATCAAATTATCCCATGGGGGTCTCCCAGGGCAGTCGTTATAGCAGATCCTGAACCAAACACCCAGGGGACACTTGGTGGTAGCACAGAGATAATAGTTCTGGGAAGGGACTCTGTCCACCAAGGCTCGGGATATTCAGGAATGAGGATTAGTGCCCAAGGAAGGTTATAGGGTCACCTTGGTGAAACTGCAGCCAACATGGGCTCTGAGGAACCTTGAGAAAACTGTGGTCTGAATTATGAAGCAGCACATCCCCGGAAGCCTGCATATGGGAGGGGTGGATTTGAGCACACAGGGTAGAATTTAAGACCCCACACTCTGGAGCATGACTCCTGGATTTGAATTGTGGCTTTGTCTCCTGCCGGTTGTATCCTCTGGCAAATCATTTTATTTCTCTGGGGTCTCAATTTCCTAATCTAAAAATGTAGATAAAAGTGATACTATCTCATAGACTTGTTATGATGATTAAATAAGTTACTGTATGAAAAGTACTTAGAGTAAGGCTTGAAATATAAGAAGCGCTGTATTAAATGTTAGCCATTATATGACTTCTATACACTTAAATGTTTCATGTTTAAATTGTATTTTCTGTTAAATTAAACTTTTAAATATATTTTAAGGGACTAGAACTTGTTTCACATTCAGATACTTTTGGACTTTTGGAAGTGGGGAAGTGGGAATATGTCCCCTGCTTTACTTGGGACATACTGATATAAGCAACAAGCATATTTACTTAGGTGATATACTACACAGTATGTAATTCAGTAATAAATGAAGCATATCATGAAATAATACATGTTCTGTAGAATTAAGAAGAAAAGAGTAGTTGGTAACAGAATAATCTGAGAAGATGTTGTGGACGAGGTCCAGAGTCTCAAGGGATGGGTAGGACTGAAAGTTAGATCAGATCCTCCCCTCTATTCTAGTAATTTTACGATTCTTAGGGAGCGTTTATGATGAGGCTATGCACGTGAGTTAAATAGACAAAGCAGGAATGAATGTATATGGACAACGTGATCTACCCTGACAAGAATTCATCTGGGAATAATAGAGGTGGTGTGGATGAACCTTGATAAAGACAATCATATTTATAAGGTCCTCAAAAGTAAGAGGTAAGAAATGGCAAGTCAAAGACAATTATTGAAGAGAAATGACGTGCCCTAGTTTAGATGACTAGATGCCTTTTAAGTCTGCCATGGAGAACAAGTTATTTACCATAAAGTTGTAGAAAGAAGTTTAATTAACAGAACATACTACATAACATCTGAAAGTAAGAAAATTAGCCTGGCAGAGATATGCAGGCAGAATAATGAGGTCTAACTCACTGCTAGGAAGTTACTGGCTTCAGATCTACTTCCTGTATTAGTTCACATCCTCTTGAACAGGAAGGGAAGCATGAGTCGACAGAGGCAAGCTCACCCATCTCTAAGATTCTGTCCCTTACAGATCTGAGTGTGTCAGATGAAGTTGGAGGATGTGGAGGGATGGGACTCTGGCAGACAAATAAAGCCTATTTACCTTTTTCCTGTGGCCGTGGCCTGAAAGAGCTTTTTTCATCCAATATACAGTTTTTTCCTTCGTTTTAATTTGTGAACTGCAGCACTATAACTGCTTTGTCCAAGCAATGACATATCAAACACAGGTTGCAGCCCAATCATGTTTTCAACCTCCATCTTTCCTGGCCCTCTCTATGCTCCTCCCCTATCTCCCCACCCTGTCTCAATGACATGTCAATAATTGTGCCTGCCTTACTGCCGCCCACTTTAAAAAAAGGCACCCTGGTCAGACCCTGATGGGATAGCCTGAGGGGACTATTTTTGGTACCATGTTAACCCACCCACCTCAGGTATAGTTAACTGGACAAGGGATGGCAGCTAGACTGAAAGGCTGATTCCTACTCATGAGATCCCCAGAGCTCTCTTGAACTCCGAAGGACCTTCCAGGCTCTGTGAGAGATGTCCTTCTGCTTTTCCTGAGGTAGGCTGTCAGCCCTTCCTTGGGATTTCTCACGCAAGTCCCTTGTCCCCATTAGTTGAGGCAACTTGAGAGTCCCTCATCCTTGAAACCAAAGATCTGAAACACTTCTGCCAGTCTTCAAGCGAGTGTCTTTGGCCACAGACAGTTGTCAACTAATATTTGTAGTTTTCTAAGTAGATATAAACAAAAGCTTCTTTCAGAGTTAACTTTACTAGTAAAGGGCATTTTCAAGACTCAAAAAACCTACCAGACTCACCAAAAGAATTTCTAACGGTAGAATTTCAGAAGCAAACCAGATAGCAGGAAGGAATATTTTTGGCAGGGGCTCTGCCTGGATTTCCTTAATCATATATATTTTCCAATGGTAAATGTTGAAAAACCCTACAGCATGGGATCAAAGTCTTAGCTTTGGGCCCTAGTCCTAGCTCTATTTCTTACTACTTCTTTTAATCGTGGGCAAGCCTCTTACTTCTTTGGATCTCGGTTTTCTAGTTTGCATATTTACTGTCAGAATAAATTTACTATAAGGGCTCTTCCAGCTCTAATATTCTGTGATTCTGTCATACTGCTTCTACTCAACCACAAGAGCAGCCTATACATTCAAGTTCATGAAACAGAGATTCCTGGCAAAAGTGAAATTCTCCAAGTGTTTAGGACATGTATCCCCATGAACTCCCCTGACACCCCTGGAATGGAGAGAGATTCTGCACTATACATTCTGGAAAAAGGAGAGAAAAGTAAAACCTGTGTGGGAACTATAAGTACTGTTTTCTTCAAAAGGACAGAGCATATATCTATTAAAAAATATAATTTGTGTTTCCAAATTTCCAGTTGAAAATATTAGAAAAATTAAAAATTAGACTCAAATAAGTTTCAATATCAATAAATTATAGGAAAGAGCACTGTATTTCTCTACTTAAAATATTTACTAGGATAATAATTACAGCTAACATTTATTGAGCACCTAAAATTTGCTAGCAATTATGTTATCCATTCAAAAACTGAAGTTCAAAAGAATCTTATATTATAAAATGCACCACCCTTCTGACAATAATTTTGAGTCTAACCGACCATCACTGTGCTGTGCCCAGACTCTGAACTTGATGTACGCTAGTGTTGCCCCAGACTTGCTTAATAAAAACTGTATTAAAAATAGAAGATAGTCACCAAATATTCCAATATTTCTATCATCATAGAGATGAAATTAGTGAGAATTTCAGAAACAAAAGTGAAATTAGTGAGTCCATATCTCATCATAAATCTCTTTTTTCCAAATTGTTTTTCTGGACATAGTTCAAGTAGAACAACCAATTTATTTATGTCAACTCTTGCTCTTTTCAATGACCTCTTATTGAGTAACGTATTATATGAAGAGGCTGCTTGGCAAACAATAGCTTGCTACAGAAACACTGACTCAGGCCTTCTGCTAGACATTCACATTGCTCCTTTTCTATCCCTTGGGAAAAAGACACAAACTTGTTGTAGAAATGACAGCTTCATACCAATGACTGTTCACCCTAAAATCATATCAAATGTGAAACATGTGTCTGTATTCATGCATACTCACACATTCACTGCTAATCTTACTTGGTAAAATGACTTGTCGCTTCCAGGTCTGTGTCTTGTGGACGAAGGTTACTATACACATATTTCAGGTCTTGGATTCCACTTAGCTCAGGCAATCCTGCATGTAGCATCTTAGCAACACAAGCAAACACACAAACAAAACAAGATAAATAAAACAGAAACAAAAAACCTCAGAATAAATGTAAATCAAATCTCCATCTTGTCTTCTTATTGAAGAGACATATTCAGCATGGGAAAATAGAAATAATAAGAGCTCTAATGTCAGAATTTCTGGACCCATCATTTAAAATCTAAATGATCTTGAAAAAGTCTCTTAACCTGTTTGGACCTCTATTTTCACATTTTTAAAGTGGATATAAAAATATCCAAAAAAAAATATCCAACATGTTCTGGGAGAATCAAATGCTAATGACTAAGAAAGAGCTCTATACATATACATCATAACACAAAAATTATATCACAATACCTATTTTCAAGAAGAAAAACTTAATGCCCTAAAACCTGTAAGTGAAGTGTCCAGGTCAAATGGTGTGTAAAGACAGAAAATAAAACTCATCATTCTGGTTCTTAATCTTAGGCGCCATTCCTTTGCTTTTCATTCTTATGTTCTTTCATGACCCTATGACTCATACTACAAGAACACAATTTTCCCTAGTTAAGCGGTGACTGAATTTACTAAAAGTTATTAAAACAATGAAACAATTAACGATTAAATTGTACAAAGGCTCAGGTATTTTTTCTGCCAAACTTTGGAAAAATACTTCGCTTAAATTACAGTGTAGATTGAAGGGATAACATTCTCTTTAGTGATAGGCAAACATCTTAGGAAAAAAATAGATCTTTCTGATATAAATTTGAACTCTGAGAAAAAAAAGAAGAATATCATCAGTGTATCTCATGACTAAAATAAATTATTTCCTACTCTGGGAACAGAGGCACTTTTACAGCAGTGGGAAGTTAAGAACAATGCTGTTGATTGTAAAAATAATAGATAAACTGAGAATACAGCAATGGAGGATGGGTGAAGTTGTGATTGACTTAATGAAGTTCAAGTGAGAAAAATGGGTTTGAAACTGTTTTCCTTTCCTACTCTTCCCACCCAGACTGAGGGGATAGCATATATAGGTGGACAGAGGAGAGCAAGATACCTTCCATTTGTTTGCAGAAGAGATCCAGGATAGCTTTCTGGAACATTGGGTATCCTGTGGGTGAGCGACAAGAGATGGGGCCAAAAAGACAAGTAGTGCAGGATGTTTTAGCAATCGGAAAGGTTTTGTACTTTGTCCCAATGGCAAGGAAAGTTCTTTTAGTGTTTTAAAATGAGCATTAAAAGAATGAATTGTGTTCGAGAAAGATCATCATGGTTATATGTGAAAAACAGATGAAAGTGCAGTCAAATAAGAGGCTGGACTAGTAGACTGTTTAGGAATGATGAAAAGTTATTAGATTTTAAATATACGTAGGAAGTAGAATTGAGAAAACTGGGTGATTGGATATATTTGGAGGGCTGGGTGGGGTCTAAAGCATGAATATAGATTTGGGAGTCATTAGCACGCAGATAGTAACTGAAACCATGGGAATGGATTAGGTAGTCCTGGGAAGTTGTCTTTCCTCATGGATGTCTTTCCAATGGATGATATCAGATTCATGATATCTAAATTTGAGCAAATTTTCTTCTCCCATAAACTCTTCCTCCTTTTTCCTGTTTCATATTTCACTGCCATTATTGTCCAAATAACAAGAAATTCATATCTTCTTTGATTCTCTTTTTCTTGATTCCCAATGTCAATCACTTAATTCTATAAAAACCCTCTTAACAGTCTCATGTATTCATTCCCTTTTCCACTGCAATTATTGTCCTAGTTCAGCTTCTCATCTTCATTTGCTTAGATAACTTGAATAGCCCTTTTCTAGTTATTCAATTGCTACCTCTCTAATTACATAATTTCTGAGTTATCTGTCTAAAATCCAAGCTAGATGATGGTACTCCCTTCATCAAAAACAAAGAAACTTCTAGGTTCTCAGGTGACTATATATAAAAGTCCAAAATGTTCATTCTGTTCTAAATACCTTTCTTAATCTACCTGCGATCTATCACTTCAACCTCACCGTCTACATAGGTCTCCATCTGTGCCACAGCCTGGGTGCACTTGATTCCCCCCATTTCCCACACATGTCATGCCCACCCTCTTTAAGCCTCCACAGACACTTATACTTTTATTTCAGCCAGGATCCCTTTCCTCTCCTTCCTTGTCTATTGAAATTCTTTTTGAAGGCTCATCTCAAATACATCTTCCTCCTTGAAAGCACCACAGATCCTCTTGATAAGATTTTATAACTTGCTTTCTTTGTACAGTAATCCTATTTTGGTTACATGTCTTTCATAGTATTTATTTCTGCCTAGCTTTAACTACGTTTTGTCATGTGTATGTTTGTCACATTAGATTTTAAGTTCTTTGAGAACATAAATTAGGTTTTTATTCCATGTTGAATTGTCTAAATTGTTAACATGGTGCTTTGTAAGTAGTTAGAACTTAATGAATGTCTGTGAAATAATGAATGCATGAGTGAATGAATGAAAATATATCTGTCAGGCATTAAAAACCTATAGATAGCAAGTTCAACCCCAACTAATAAACTTAAAATCAACCATAGGGAGATACGTTGCCAACAGCAACTAGAGTCTAGATTAGGTTTTATCTTATCAGTTCTGTACTTAGAGTTCTAGAGACATGTGTGTATTTATTGTGGCAGTTTCCCCCGTTATCACCCTATGACTGTCCATTACTATGAACAAGCTTCTTCCCTAGATATGAATTGCTTTCTAGTTTCTCTGGATATTCTGAATTCACACCTGCTCATTTAGGACTCTGTCAAACATTTCCTTGGGAAGTAGACCCTATACTTATCCCTTCCTACACATACACACACACACACACACACACACTCACACACACACTACACACCAGGTGCCAAGTGCAGATGGCTTCAAACCCAAGTTCTCTCCCTTTCATGTGGCTGATTAAAGGTAACAAGTGCTAACTTTGCCCTTGTTGATGTGTTTCATTCCTTAGAGAGGAGGCTTTGAGTGATGTGACTCTGCACATCAGAGTATGGATGGCCTCATACCTGGTCCACTTAGTCAGGTCTGTTCACTGACCCACAGAGATGTGGCTCAAGTGCCTCCCTGGCTTAGATTACATGGGTTATAACTTTAATTGGGGCAGTAAGAAAGGGAAAGCGTGGCTAGTACAGATAATAAACAGATACGTTCTTTTTTAAAGGATAGGAACATTAATTTTTTTTTTTACTTCTGCTTTTCCCCTACTAAGTCCAAATCTATTTTGATAGTTATGCTTAGGGAAGCAGACACTCTTTGCCACCACGCAGAGAAGTTAGAAAGATTTCTGCTGGGAAATATCTGATATAAAAATGGGTGTGATAAACATTTTAAACTGGGTGAATGGTCCCTATGTTCTTTGGGAGCCTTCCATAATAATTTCTATTGATTTTTTAATAAGAGAAAAGCTGATGAAATACAGGCTTTTATGTTAGTGAATTCAGCTAGCAACATTCTTTGTTCTCTACAGATGTTCTGGTTTTAAGCAAGATGGGAATTTCACAGATTATTTTCCCCAGCTTTTCCCAGGAGTAAACAAAAAGGACTGTGAATATGTGGAAACATGCTGCTCTCAACCAAGGCTGAACAATTAACTCCATAGCAGACTCACCAAACACTTGTGGCTCATAATCCTTTGTTAATGACCATTCATGGAAGGTAGAATTTATGACCCATATCAAGTATTTCTCAAGTTGTAACTAGGTTATGGCATAGTAGATTAACTTCTTTTTAAGTAAGTTAACACAAAAAGAGTTAGTTTGAGAGAGAATTGAGGGAAATACAGATTTCCCACATAGGTAGAAAATAATCTTTTGTAAATTTAAATTTGGTTTTTATTTTATAAGAAGCTCTACCAGAGAAGGTGTGGTCTTGAAACCTTTACTGATGCTTTGGTTATCTACAGAATCCCATAGGAAAAAAATGTGAAGAGAAGAGAATCAAGAGGTAAATAACCAGAAAAAGAGATAATAACACACTGCTGTTTTACATATATTTATTCACTGGTCTAATTGGTCCACATTGCTGCTTATCTCTGTTTCAACTTCTGTAAAAGCTTAAATCTAAGATTATAAGATTAATCTGAATTAGTACCCTTCACTGCCAAAATTTCTTCATTAGCCTAAAAGTCATGCTTGAATAATTAAAACATAGGGAAATTTTTTGCAAACGCTATACATCAGAAACCTTCAACATCTGATTTTAATATTACTTTAAAAGAAATTATTTAAATACTTGATTAAAATACCATATATCTACTTCTTTTAAATGAAATAACGTCATACAAACTCTTTAATGACTATTTAATACATTATGACTCACATGCTAGAAGTTTTCTTTTTAGGTAGGTAGAAACATTTATTAAACAAAAGATAAAAGCCCACCAATAGCTTTTAGAATCATTATTTTTTTCAAAAAGCTGTCCTTTCACATTATTTTAACATGCTTACTTGTCATTCAGCATAATTTTACTGTCACCTGAGAAAGAGTATGAAACGATATTTGTGCTTTTCTGCTTTGAGTTTATTTTTGAAACGTCTGTCACTGGTTGAAGTTGTTAGAATATGGTACTTACTCCTAGTATGCAGTTATTTATAGCATTTTAGACATTTAGAAATGCTGGATACCTCATCTGCCTGTGTACATGAATTTTACCTTTCTTATTAAATTAAAAATTTTAAGACCGACTGGGTCTCATATGTTAATGTATCCTCCACAGCTTCTGGCACATATTAAGTACTCAAGAGCTCATGGATTCATGAGTTAGACCCTGCTACAGCCCAAAAGGATATTAGAGTTGATAACTACTTGGATATTTATTATGAAATGGAGTCAAGGTCATGGACTCAGTCTTTGTAGGCTTTTACCCTTGTTATGAATGCAGATTATGAACTATAAACCATCTCATAATTGCAATATGACCTAATAGAATTGGGAGATAGAATGAAATTCTATCAATATGAATCATTGGCTGTTACTGGAAAGTCAATTTGAAGACCCTGGAGATGGGCAGGACCTTATATATCCAGTTTACATGTGAAGTGACCAAAGTGTCTTTCTAAATGAAGGACTACATGTATATAGTAAATTTAGAAATCCACATTTTTCAAGACAGAGAGGAAAGAAGTAAGGTGCGTATGTTGTTTGAAAACTGAAACAAGGATCAAAATCAAATCTTTACTGCAACAAGGTCAACATTTATTTAGCACTACCCAATAAAACTTTTCTGCCATGATGGAAATGTTTTATATCTGTGCTGTCCAATATGGTACCATGAGCCAGATGTGGCTATTGAGCACTTGAAATGTGGCTATTGAGACTTAGAAGCTGAAATTTAAATTTTATTCAATGTTAATTAACTTAAATTTAAATAACCAAGTGATTCGGGGATACTGTATGGACAGTGCTCTTATAGGTTAACAAGGATCGAGTATAATAAATTAATTGGATTCTACTATGTGACAGGTACTGTGCTAAGTGTTTATATTAATTATCTAATAGGGTTATTATGAAATGTAAATCAGTTAATACACACAAAGCACTTAGCATAATGCTCATGCAAAGTATTCACTATTAGGTCATTTATCAGTCCTACAAGGCAGATGCTATTACCTTCAGTTAATAGATGAGGAAACATGAGTCCTACTGGAGTTAAGTAACATACCTGAGGAATGTAGCTAGTATAATGCCAAGCTAGAATTCAAACCCAGGAAGGCCCTGCACCAAATCTGTGCCCTTCACAGCATCTAGTAGAATTGTCATCTGAACGCTCTAAACCAGTTATTTTTGATGACTGTATTGACTCCAAACACCATGCTGATTTAAAAAAGATATATTTCTCTCCTACAATTTGCTGCAATTACTAGTGTATGTATGTGTCCAAAGGAACCACCACATTTTTCTGCCAGTAGATATGTCTATTAGATCCTTCTCCTCTCACCCTGACTATCTGGTCTGTCCACTGGACAGTGGAAGGAAACATTAAAAAGTCCCCTGTTGTATGGTCACCTTATCTTTAATAAAGGAGGCAAGAATATACAATGGAGAAAAGACACCCTATTCAATAAGTGTTGGGAAAACTGGACAGGTACATGTAAAAGAATGAAATTAGAACACTCCCTAACACCATACACAAAAATAAACTCAAAATGGATTAAAGACCTAAATGTAAGGCCAGACACTATCAAACTCTTAGAGGAAAACATAGGCAGAACACTCTATGACATAAATCACAGCAAGATCCTTATTGACCCACCTCCTACAGAAATGGAAATAAAAACAAAAATAAACAAATGGGACCTAATGAAACTTCAAAGCTTTTGCACAGCAAAGGAAACCATAAACAAGACCAAAAGACAACCCTCAGAATGGAAGAAAATATTTGCAAATGAAGCAACTGACAAAGGATTAATCTCCAAAATTTACAAGCAGCTCAATATCAAAAAAACAAACAACCCAATCCAAAAATGGGCAGAAGACCTAAATAGACACTTATCCAAAGAATATATACAGATTGCCAACAAACACATGAAAGAATGCTCAACATCATTAATCATTAGAGAAATGCAAATCAAAACTACAATGAGATATCATCTCACACCAGTCAGAATGGCCATCATCAAAAAATCTAGAAACAATAAATGCTGGAGAGGGTGTGGAACACTCTTGCACTGCTGGTGGGAATGTTAATTGGTACAGCCACTATGGAGAACAGTATGGAGGTTCCTTAAAAAACTAAAAATAGAACTACCATACGACCCAGCAATCCCACTACTGGGCATATACCCTTAGAAAACCAGAACTCACAAAGAGTCATGGGGCTTCCCTGGTGGCGCAGTGGTTGAGAGTTCACCTGCCGATGCAGGGGACACAGATTCGTGCCCCGGTCCGGGAAGATCCCACATGCCACGGAGCGGCTGAGCCCGTGAGCCATGGCCGCTGAGCCTGTGTGGCCGGAGCCTGTGCTCCACAACAGGAGAGGCCACAGCAATGAGAGGCACCCGTACAGCAAAAAAAAAAAAAAAAAAGTCATGTACCAAAATGTTCATTGCAGCTCTATTTACAATAGCCAGGATATGGAAGCAACCTAAGTGTCCATCAACAGATGAATGGATAAAGATGTAGCACATATATACAATGGAATATTACTCAGCCATAAAAAGAAATGAAATTGAGTTATTCGTAGTGAGGTGGATGGACCTAGAGTCTGTCATACAGAGTGAAGTAAGTCAGAAAGAGAAAAACAAATACCATATGCTAACACATATATATGGAATCTAAGAAAAAAGAAAAAAAGTCATGAAGAACCTAGGGGCAAGACAGGAATAAAGACACAGACCTACTAGAGAATGGATTTGGGGATATGGGGAGGGGAAAGGGTAAGCTGTGACAAAGTGGCACGGACATATATACACTACCAAACGTAAAATAGATAGCTAGTGGGAAGCAGCCGCATAGCACAGGGAGATCAGCTCAGTGCTTTGTGACCATCTAGAGGGGTGGGATAAGGAGGGTGGGAGGGAGGGAGACGCAAGAGGGAAGAGATATGGGAACATATGTATATGTATAACTGATTCACTTTGTTATAAAGCAGAAACTAACACACCATTGTAAAGCAATTATACTCCAATAAAGATGTTAAAAAAAAAAATTCCCCTGTTGGTCAACAGAGAGTACCCAGGACCATGACTCAGTAGACTCAATGTAGTAAATGTACTACCCTCGAGTCAAGGTGCTAGGAAGTCACCTTACATTTTTGGCTCTCAGTTTCTTAATCTGGAAAATAAGCAAGTGATCAAAGGCAGAGATTGGGAGGGAAACCAGGAAAAATCCTTGCTTGTTCTACATCATTGGGTTGCCATAATGTGAAAATGAGATAGTATTTTAAAAATACTTTTGAAAACATTCTAAAGCACAGTACAATTGGTATAATATTCTAAATTACTGTCCTTGACCTTTAATCAAAGTATACTGAGATAACCCCTGAATACATCAGTATTATTGTGAAGAGAAAGGTTTGAGACAATAACTGTGAACAAATGTTATGAATTATTAAGAAATGTATTTATAAGCTGTACCATGGTACTTTTAGTTTGTTCATTCCATTCTGTTTTGAATAGCTCTTTGGGGAACTCCAAGCCATTAGGAAAGATAGACTACTGAAAGAGAGCCATAAAGGAAGCTTATTATTTCTGTTATTTCCCCAAGGGACTTACCATTTCCAGCAGGTTTAAGAGCAGGCGGCTGTGTCTTCTGACAATATTATAAGCTCGACAGCAAAGCTCCACAAAATCTTGGAAATGCTGTGGGTTTTTCCCACCCTCTGTAATAAAGTACTCCATCTCTGAAGTAAAAATAAAAGGGGCTCTGTCCCTATAAACCAAAAAACAACACCAACCATAAGCAGGAAGAGAAATGGTTTGAAGGGTTATATTAGGCAGTGACAACAACTTATTTCCATTTGAAATTTTTTGTTATATTCTAATGCATGAACCTCCTTCATTGTAGGACAGCTGGAGAAACTTGCTAACTGTAGACTTTGAATAATGTAGCTGAACTGCAACAGAGAAGGAAGGGTAAGTTATTTTACAAAGTTGACCTATATTGGCTTAAATAGTTAATTCCAAGTTATATTTGATATGAATATTATTCATTAAAATTAATTTAAGGCCAAGTTAATAATTAAGGTGATTTTACAGAAAGTGTATTTATTGCTAAATTTTTAAATGATAGAACAGATCATTTATTTAACCTCATGGTGCTTTTTTTTTTTTTTTTAAACCTTTCTTTTTCCCTTAGATGGTATGCTGACCCTTTAGGTAAAAAGTTTCAGGCAAAAGCTAAGATATAGTGGGCCAACATCAGTCCCGGGATTCCCCTTTTGGGCCCCACAGCCAGCCACCACTGGGACCCTGTCCTGCCCACCAGTGGGTTGGCAGCCTCCTCTTGAGCCAGAGCTGGACAGCCAACCAGATGGGGGCCAGCCCTGACTACCTGTGCACCCACAGTAGTCTGCCTCATCACAACAGAAGGGCCCACTCAGCCCACATAAAGGGCACCCCTAGAGCATACAGCTCTGCCGACCAGAGGGTAGTGTGCTGTTGGGCCCCATAGGACATCTCCTACATAAGGCCATTTCTCCAAGGTCAGGAAACATAACTGACTTGCCTAATACTTAGAAATAAACAGAGAATTAGGCAAAATGAGGAGACAAAGAAATATGTTCCAAAGAAGGAACAAAACCCCAGAAGAACTTTGGAAGTGGAGATAAGCAATCTATCCCATAAAGAGCTCAAGGTAGATTGTACAAATGCTCAACAAATTGGGGAGCATTATTTACAGTAGCCCAGATACGGAAGCAACCTAAGTGTCTATCGATAGATGAATGGATAAAGAAGACATGGTGTATATATAATAGAATATTATTCAACCATAAAAAATAATGAAATCTTTCCATTTGCAACAACATGGATGGACCTAGAGGATATTACACTAAATGAAATGTATCAGACAGAGAGAGACATATATACCACATGGTTTCACTCACATGTAGCATTTAAAAAACAAAACAAACAAACATAGCAAAACAGAAACAGACTCAGAATCAGAGAACAAAGCGGTGGTTGCCAGAGGGGAGGGAGGTAGGGGGATTAGTGAAATAGGTGAGGGAAATTAAGAGTTACAAACTTCCTGTTATAAAATAAATAACTCACAGGGAGGTAATGTATAGCATAGAGAATACAGTCAATAATATTGTAATAATTCTGTATGGTGACAGATGGTAACTAGGCTTATCATGGTGACCATTTTGTAATGTATAAAATATTGAATCACTATGTTCTACAGCTGAAACTAATTATGATGCCGTAAGTCAGTTATAGTTCAAAAAAAAAAAAGAAAAGCTAAGATATGTAATGACAGGTTCTTTCAGAAGGTAATCTGAAGAAACAGATGTTACCAACTTACTGTGATATGCTTAGTAAGGGAAAAAAGAGGTAACTATATTTCATTTCTGGAAAAACAGAAAAACAAAGGACCAGAAAGAAGGACCAGAAGATCCTGTTTTCCCTATATTTGTCAGTTTTTTCTCATGTTATTTGAAACAAGAAGAGACCTGAGATGAAGTGTTAGTGCTTCTAATAGAGAGAGCAGAGAGAAGGCTGCTCACCCGCTCTGTGCTGAGGTCTCCCTCACTGAATAAGAGCAAGGATGAGACAGAGTTTCAATACTGATTTGGCCAAAGGTCATCTAGAACAGCAGTCCCCAACCTTTTTGGCACCAGGGACCAGTTTCATGGAAGAGAATTTTTCCACGGACCGGGGTGGGGGTGTGTGGTGGTGGTGGGAGGGGATGGTTTTGGGACGATTCAAGTACATTACATTTACTGTGCACTTTATTTCTATTATTATTACATTGTAATATATAATGAAATAATTGTACAACTCACCATAACGCAGAATCAGTGGGAGCCCTGAGTTTGCCTTCACTTGCCACTCACTGATAGGGTTTTGATATGAGACTGCAAGCAATTGATTGATTATGGTCTCTGTGCAGGCAAACCTGTCTGCTAATGATAATCTGTATTTGCAGCCACTCCCAGCACTAGCATCACTGCCTCAGCTCCACCTCAGATCATCAGGCATTAATTCTCATAAGAAGCACGCAACCTAGATCCCTCGCATGCACAGTTCACAGTAGGGTTTGCCCTTCTATGAGAAACTAATGCCATCTCTGATCTGACAAGAGGCAGAGCTCAGGCGGTAATGAGAGCAAAATACAGATGAAGCTTTGCTCGCTCCCCCAGCGCTCACCTCCTGCTGTGCAGCCCGGTTCCTAACAGGCCACGGACTGGTACCGGTCTGTAGCCTGGGGGTGGGGACCCCTGGTCCAGAAGCATTTGGAATGCGAATACAGTTTTGAGTAAAACGTTGTTAAAAACAAAGATTTTTGTTTTTACATCTTTATTGGAGTATAATTGCTTTATAATGGTGTGTTAGTTTTTGCTTTATAACAAAGTGAATCAGTTATACATATACATATGTTCCCATACCTCTTCCTTCTTGCGTCTCCCTCCCTCCCACCCTCCCTATCCCACCCCTCTAGGTGGTCACAAAGCACCGAGTTGATCTCCCTGTGCTGTGCGGCTGCTTCCCACTAGCTATCTATTTTAGGTTTGGTAGTGTATATATGTCCATGCCACTCTCTCACTTTGTCACAGCTTACCCTTCCCCTGCCGCATATCCTCAAGTCCATTCTCTAGTAGGTCTGCGTCTTTATACCCGTCTTGCCCCTAGGTTCTTCATGACCTTTTTTCTACTTCACTCTGTATGACAGACTCTAGGTCCATCCATCTCACTACAAATAACTCAATTTCGTTTCTTTTTATTGCTGAGTAATATTCCATTGTATATATGTGCCACATCTTCTTTATCCATTCATGCGATGATGGACACTTAGGTTGTTTCCATCTTCTGGCTATTGTAAATAGAGCTGCAATGAACTTTTGGTACATGACTCTTTTTGAATTATGGTTTTCTCAGGGTATATGCCCAGCAGTGGGATTGCTGGGTCATATGGTAGTTCTGTTTATAGTTTTTTAAGGAATCTCCATACTGTTCTCCATAGTGGCTGTACCAATTAACATTCCCACCAGCAGTGCAAGAGTGTTCCACACCCTCTCCAGCATTTATTGTTTCTAGATTTTTTGATGATGGCCATTCTGACTGGTGTGACATGATATCTCATTGTAGTTTTGATTTGCATTTCTCTAATGATTAATGATGTTGAGCATTCTTTCATGTGTTTGTTGGCACTCTGTATATCTTCTTTGGAGAAATGTCTGTTTAGGTCTTCTGCCCATTTTTGGATTGGGTTGTTTGTTTTTTTTGTTATTGAGCTGCATGAGCTGCTTGTAAATTTTGGAGATTAATCCTTTGTCAGTTGCTTCATTTGCAAATATTTTCTCCCATTCTGAGGGTTGTCTTTTGGTCTTGTTTATGGTTTCTTTTGCTGTGCAAAAGCTTTGAGTTTCATTAGGTTTATTTTTGTTTTTATTTCCATTTCTCTAGGAGGTGGGTCAAAAAGGATCTTCCTGTGATTTATGTCATAGAGTGTTCTGCCTATGTTTTCCTCTAAGAGTTTGATAGTTTCTGGCCTTACATTTAGGTTCTTAATCCATTTTGAGCTTATTTTTGTATATGGTGTTAGGGAGTGTTCTAATCTCATACTTTTACATGTACCTGTCCAGTTTTCCCAACACCACCTATTGAAGAGGCTGTCCTTTCTCCACTGTATATTCCTGCCTGCTTTATCAAAGACAAGGTGACCATATGTGCTTGGGTTTATCTCTGGGCTTTCTATCCTGTTCCATTGATCTATATTTCTGTTTTTATGCCAGTACCATACTGCCTTGATTACTGTAGCTCTTTAGTATAGTCTGAAGTCAGGGAGCCTGATTCCTCCAGCTCCATTTTTCGTTCTCAAGATTGTTTTGGCTATTCGGGGTCTTTTGTGTTTCCATACAAATTGTGACATTTTTTGTTCTATTTCTGTGAAAAATGCCAGTGGTAGTTTGACAGGGATTGCATTGAATCTGTAGATTGCTTTGGGTAGTAGAGTCATTTTCCTAATGTTGATTGTTTCAATCCAAGAACATGGTATATCTCTCCATCTATTTGTATCATCTTTAATTTCTTTCATCAGTGTCTTATAATTTTCTGCATACAGGTCTTTTGTCTCCTTAGGTAGGTTTATTCCTAGATATTTTATTCTTTTTGTTGCAATGGTAAATGGGAGTGTTTTCTTGATTTCACTTTCAGATTTTTCATCATTAGTGTATAGGAATGCCAGAGATTTCTGTGCATTAATTTTGTATCCTGCTACTTTACCAAATTCATTGATTAGCTCTAGTAGTTTTCTGGTAGCATCTTTAGGATTCTCTATGTATAGTATCATTCTCTATGTATAGTATCATTTTCTATGTATAGTATCATAGTATAAGTATAGTACCATGTGGTCTGCAAACAGTGACACCTTTACTTCTTCTTTTCCAACTTGGATTCCTTTTATTTCCTTTTTTTCTCTGATTGCTGTGGCTAAAACTTCCAAAACTATGTTGAATAAGAGTGGTGAGAGTGGGCAACCTTGTCTTGTTCCTGAGCTTAGTGGAAATGCTTTAAGTTTTCACCATTGAGGATGATGTTGGCTGTGGGTTTGTCATATATGACCTTTATTATGTTGAGGTAAGTTCCCTCTATGCCTACTTTCTGGAGGGTTTTTATCATAAATGGTAGTTGAATTTTGTCAAAAGCTTTCCCTGCATCTATTGAGATGACCATATGGTTTTTCTCCTTCAGTTATTAATATGGTGTATCACATTGATTGATTTGCGTATATTGAAGAATCCTTGCATTCATGGAATAAACTCCACCTGATCATGGTGTGTGATCCTCTTAATGTGCTGTTGGATTCTATTTGCTAGTATTTTGTCGAGGATTTTTGCATCTATGTTCATCAGTGATATTGGCCTGTAGTTTTCTTTGTGACATCCTTGTCTGGTTTTGGTAACAGGGTGATGGTGGCCTCATAGAATGAGTTTGGGAGTGTTCCTCCCTCTGCTATATTTTGGAAGAGTTTGAGAAGGATAGGTGTTAGCTCTTCTCCAAATGTTTTATAGAATTAGCCTGTGAAGCCATCTGGTCCTGGGCTTTTGTTTGTTGGAAGATTTTTAATCACAGTTTCAATTTCAGTGCTTGTGATTGGTCTGTTCATATTTTCTATTTCTTCCTGATTCAGTCTTGGCAGGTTGTGCATTTCTAAGAATTTGACCATTTCTTCCAGGTTGTCCATTTTATTGGCATAAAGTTGATTGTAGTAATCTCTCATGATCTTTTGTATTTCTGCAGTGTCAGTTGTTACTTCCCCTTTTTCATTTCTAATTCTATTGATTTGAGTCTTCTCCCTTTTTTTCTTGATGAGTCTGGCTAATGGTTTATCAATTTTGTTTATCTTCTCAAAGAACCAGCTTTTAGTTTTACTGATCTTTGCTATCGTTTCCTTCATTTCTTTTTCATTTATTTCTGATCTGATTTTTATGATTTCTTTCCTTCTGCTAACTTTGGGGTTTTTTTGTTCTTCTTTCTCTAATTGCTTTAGGTGCAAGGTTAGGTTGTTTATTCGAGATGTTTCCTGTTTCTTAAGGTAGGATTGTATTGCTATAAACTTCCCTCTTAGAACTGCTTTTGCTGCGTCCCATAGATTTTGGGTTGTCATGTCTCCATTGTCATTTGTTTTTAGGTTTTTTAAATTTCCTCTTTGATTTCTTCAGTGATCACTTCGTTATTAAGTAGTGTATTGTTTAGCCTCCAGGTGTTTGTATTTTTTACAGATATTTTCCTGTAATTGACATCTAGTCTCATAGGGTTGTGTTCGGAAAAGATACTTGGTAACAATTTCAATTTTCTTAAATTTACCAAGGCTTGATTTGTGACCCAAGATATGATCTATCCTGGAGAATATTCCATGAGCACTTGAGAAAAATATGTATTCTCTTGTTTTTGGATGGAAGGTCCTATAAATATCAATTAAGTCCATCTTGTTTAATGTATCATTTAAAGCTGTGTTTCCTTATTTATTTTCATTTTGGATGATCTGTCCATTGGTGAAAGTAGGGTGTTAAAGTCCCCTACTATGATTGTGTTACTGTCGACTTCTCCTTTTATGGCTGTTAGTATTTGCCTTATATATTGAGGTGCTCCTATGTTGGGTGCATAAATATTTCCAATTTTTATATCTTCTTCTTGGACTTTTTTCAGTCTCCTATAATTTTATAAGTATATATGACCCTGTTATTTCCCAAACAAACTACCTCTTCCTTTCCAATATTTATACCTTTTATTTCTTTTTCTTCTTCTCTCTGTCTCTTTTTTTTGCCTCATGGCACAGCTAAGACCATCAGCACAGTGCTGAACAGAAGTAGTAAGAGAGAGCATCCTTGCCTGGTTCCTGATCGCAGGGCAAGATGTTCAGTCTAGTGTTTCAACTGAACATTTGATATGACCTCTAGATTTTTTCCGGGTGCTCTTTACCACTTGAGAACATTTCCTTCTATTCCTGGTTTGCTGATTGTTTACGTGAATATTTTGCCATGCACTGTTTCTACATCTAATTGAGATATTTTTTCTCCTTTATTCTGTTAATGTGGTGAATTATATTGACTGATTTTCAAAGGTCAGCTAAGCTTAGATTGCTGGGAAAAAACCCTCTCTGGGTTATGACCTGTTATTCTTTTTATATATTGCCGGATTCGTTTTGCTAATAGTTTCTTAGGGAGTTTTACATCTGTGTTCACAGAGGACAGTGCTCTGCAATTGTTCTTTTCTTGTTAGGTTCTTGTCTTATTTTAGCCTCACTGAATTAGTTAGGTAGTATTTCCTCCTCTATTCTCTGAAAAAGCATGTGTAAGAATGTCTGAAGTTTTCCCAGTGAGGGTGTCTTGTGGGTGGAGGCCCCACAAAAAGACCCGTCCTGCCCCAGCATCGACAGTGCTGTGCAGGCGGCAGACACTCCGCGAGGGGCGTGCAGCTCCCATGCTCCCATGCCCATGAGGCCTCCACATAGTTATATGGCTGCTTCCCCACTGCTCCTGGTCCAGCATCACCAGCATCACCTGGGAGCCTGTTGGAAATGCCAGTTCTCAGGCTCACCAGCCTGGTTGACTGGAAATCCTGGAGAGCCAACCCTGCATGATGGGAGCACCAGACATGATGTAACTCAGAAGATGCGAGAGGAAGGGGAGCAGCAGGGGTTTCCAGCTAATTTCAACACTGCTCCAGAGCTGGGCACAGATCAGATGGAGGACCACGCTACTGGGTGAAAAGTGCCAGCCCTTCTCGATCCCCATGAGCCAGTCCATGGCTGCGCAGGGACCGTCGCGCCCGCCGCCCAACTCTCTCGGCCCTCAGCTCGCGGCAGCGGTGGCAGAGGCCGGAAGTCCATAAAGATTTTTGAATGAATTGAAGACATTTTAAAATTTGAGCCCAGCAGCCTAGATATAACTAAGTTCAGTTCAAGCAGTAACTGAGAAAAGTCAAGGATTATTGAGGAAGCCTCTGAATTTTTTTGGTTAATTTTATGTATATATGTATATATGTATATATATATATATATATATATATATATATATATATATATATATATATATATATGTATATAGCTGTTTGTTTGTTTGTTTTTGGTCATGCCATGGGGCTTGCAGGATCTCAGTTCCCTGACCAGGGATTGAACCTGGGCCTCAGCAGTGAAAGCCTGGAGTCCTAACTTAGGCCACCAGGGAACTACAAGGATAATTGTCTTCTTTACTGTTGCTATGCTTAGCTATTTTAATAAAAACATAGTAGTGAAACTGCACCTCAGATTGGGTCTTGAACCCACTTGCTGGGACTCGAACTCAGCCTAAACCCAGATTGGGACTTGAACCCCCGAGGCCGGAACTTGAACCTGGCCAAAACCCTGATTGGGACTTGAACCCATGCAACCGGGACTCGAACCCGGCCAAAACCCAGTGTCTTCCAACTGAGATCACACAGCTGGTTTCAGTACTTAAGGAAGCTCAGGTTCTTGATGTCTCATCGCAGAAAGAATTCAGTGAGAGACAAGTGATAGGTAAGAAGTGGATTTATTTAGAGAGAAACACACTCCACAGACAGAGCGTGGGCCATCTCAGAAGGTGAGAGTGGCACCAGGGTATGGAGTTGTTAGTTTTTATAGGGGTGGGTAATTTCATAGGCTAATGAGTGGGAGGAGTATTCCAGCTATTTCGGGAATGGGCGGGGATTTCCAGGAATTGGGCCACCGACCACTTTTTGATCCTTATGGTCAGTCTTGGAACTGTCATGGCGCCTGTGGGTGTGTCATTTAGCTTGCTGATGTGTTACAATGAGCGTATACTGAGGTTCAAGGTCTAGTAGAAATCTACTTCTCTGCCATCTTGGACCCATTTGGTTCTAATCAGTTTATGTGATGTCCTTGGGCTATGTCATTCTTTCAAAGGTTGTGTCCTGCCCCCTTTCCTCCTGTTTCAGTAGAGCTGGAAATCTCACTAATTGAACTTAGTTAACCAGACCTTTCAGAAGTGTGTATATTCAAATCAGAAAGTCACAACTCAGGTATTCTGTAGCTGATCTGGAGCAGTGGAATCTAATTGCAGGCAAAGTATTTTGATGAAAATAAGTAAGCTACCTCTGTCTGGCTGTGGTTTTTAAATTTTATTGTGTGATCCATGCTACCACTAAATGTCTGGAGGAGAAGCTGATGTAATAATTGCCCCACTTAGCTTTATATTCATTCATTCATTCAATCATTCATTCATTCATTCAAGAAAATTTATTGAGCACCTAGACACTGAGGAATTTCTTAAGAATCAAGTCCAAATTTAAAAATTTTTGCTCAAAATCCTTTTATATTTGGCCTACATTGACTTATCTAGCCTGTATGCTATGAATTTACTTTACAGCCCTTTACTTTGGCCAAGCTGGGAGCACAGATGTTGAAAACATGAGATACAGCATGGGTTCTAATCCTGGACCTGCTGTATCTCAGTTTCCTCATCTCTGAAATGGACAAGTAATACCTAACCTAGCTCTTCAAATTGCTGTGAGGATTAACTAAGAACATATACACAAAGGCCTGACACAGAGAGGACTACACACTTGTGAATGGCTATTTGAGGTTCTATGCAGAGGGCACAGACTGCAGGCCTGCCAGCCAGGCTTCAAATCATGTTCTACCACTTAGTAGTTCTGCAACCGTCAGCAAGTTACTTATCCTCTGTGTGCCTCAATCTCTTCCTCTGTAAAATGGGGATAAGAGCACTTGACTACTGGGATTGCTGAGAGGATTAGATGAGTTATAGCATGTAAAAGTACTTAGAACATAGCCTGGCACATAGTAAACACTCAATAAATTTTAAATACTCTAATTAGTCCCCAAACTAATAAAAATGTTCTAGAGCTGAACCTAGTCGAAGCTAAATCTCCTTTTCTCTTCAAAAATGCCATCTGTAGAGTGCCATCTTTCCTTCAAAGTTTAATTTACTCCCAGCTCTTCCATGTAACCTCTTTGGTTGCATAAGCCCTTAAGTGGACCTTTGAATTTGGTAGCATTTTTTACATATCACTCACCCACAGAGTCATCACTACTGCTAACATTTTAGTGAGTTTTAGCAATATCCTAGACTTCCATAATCAGAATAAAATCTTAATTTTGTATATAAAAGTTTTCCAATTCTTTTTTCTTACTCTATGTACTGTTGTATATTTGCTATGTTGAATGAAACTTTTGAAATAATTTTGAAAGAGCCTAAATTTTACAACATCCTGAAATTTTCTTTTCTAACATAATAGATACGCTTTTCTTTTCAACAGAGAAAAGTATGTTTGATCAAAGTGATTTCTCTCGGAAAGTTTTTGTAGTTATGCTTAAGTTCATGTGATAACACATTTCCTTCTTCCATGGTAACCACCATTATAAATCAGATGAAGAAATATTATAGCAGAGAGTCAAATACACAAAGGAAACATATCCGTTAGAGAAAATATAAACTAATAATAATACTGAAGAACCCAAGTTTAGCTGTGTTTAAATTATTACCATAGTTTAAAATGCTGCATCTTTTCTGTATGATTTGCATGGCTCACTTCTGAGCAATTTTAAAAAATAACTCAGAATTAGACTAAAACTTTTCTAGAAATGGAAAGAAGCCTCACATGTGAAACAGAATCCTATCCCATCCCTAGAGGCTGTAAGAGCTGTAGGTGGTACGTGATTTATCAATCTACTCAAATATGAACCTAATCCTAGGTTACAGAATTAGGGTACTGGAGCCTGTGTCTGAAGTTTAAGTAGGACTTATAAACCTGAGATATAAATTGGCTGTGGCAAGAGGGAAGATTGGAAACGATTTGGTCTCTTAGAATCTATACTGTGTTGCATTCTGAATAAAATGTTGAAAATCTCTCATTTATAGCCGTGCAAATAAACGAGAAATTTCTTGTTGTGACTATCCTATCTTTTTTTCTTTTTCGTTTCCAGATAAGTGGTTTTACTGTTACCTGCCTAAGTCCTAACTAATCATGCTTCTGTACCTTTTACCTGTATAGTTTCCCACTTCTGGACATCTTTTCTATTTCTCTCTCTCTCACCTGATGTCGTCATACTAAGGGATCAGGATAAAAATTTTTTTAAGAATTCTTCTTCTTTTTTTTTAATCCCAAAGGCTATGCATTTATTCCTTTCTAAATGGTATATAATTTCATTTTAGGGCAAGTAAGTATGTGTTTGCATTAATGAATATATGAAATGACAAAATTATTGAAATGGAGAACAAATTAGTAGTTGCCAGGGGTTAAGGATAGAGGGGTATCGGGGGGTGAGAGGGAAGTGGGGTAACATGAAGCATCCTGGGGGTGATGAAGCTGTTCTGTATCTGGATGGTATCAATATTAATAAGCTGGTCATGATATTGTACTGTAATTTTATAAGATGTTACCATTGGGGGGAACTGGTATAGGGCACATGGGATCTCTTTGTATTACATCTTAAAACTGCATGTGAATCTACAATTATCTCAAAATAAAATGTCTAATTAAAGTTTGTATAAGACATCTGGATATAAATATTGATAGAAGCTTTGGATGTAACTAATACCAGTTTGCTGGAGACAGTACAGTGAGAAGAGAAAAGGACTAAGATAAATCTTCAGGAATCTGACATCTAGTGGCTTGGTAGAAGGGAATCATCCTGCATTGAACACTGAGTAGGGAAGAAAAACTAGAGGATGATGATGCATCATAGAAGGCAAGCAAAGAGGGTATTTTGAAGAAGAAATAGTCAACACTGTTGAAATCTGCTGCTAAATTAGGTAAAATGAGGAATAAATATAGTTGGGTTTAGCATTATGGTCATCATTGATTTTATCAAGTAATGAAGAATAAAGCCAGATTGAAGTGGTTATGGAATAGAAGGTAAGAAAAGAGACCAGGAGTTTAGAACCGCCTTCAGGAAATTTGGGAAGGCGAGCAAAATGGCACAGAAACTAATTTTTTGGGGCAAGGTTAAACTGTGGAGCGATAAGCATATTTCACAGGATTATTTAAAAGAGAGATGAGGGAATTCCCTGGTGGTCCAGTGGTTAGGACTTGGAGCTTTCACTGCTGTGGCCCAGGTTCAATTCCTGGTCAGAGAACTAAGATCCCACAAGCCACACCGTGTGACTAATAAATTAATAAATAAATGGGAGAGGAACGCAAGGAAAAATGAATTATTGATAGCATAATGTATGTAAGAAGATGGGAGGGAAATGGTTCCAAAGCACAGATGGAGGTATTGGCTTTAGAAATGAAAGACTAATCTTCTATTATCACAAGAGAGAAGTTTATATGCAGATGTAAGTTTGTGAGTTTTGTACTGAGTACAAAAGCAGGCTCTGTTCTATTTCTTTTTATTTTTCCCCAAAAAAGTAGGAGGTGTGGTTGTCTGTCTAAAATAAGTAGTAGTAGGGAGGGTGGGAGGGAGAGAGATGCAAGAGGGAAGAGATATGGGAACATATGTATATGTATAACTGATTCACTTTGTTATAAAGCAGAAACTAACACACCATTGTAAAGCAATTATACCCCAATAAAGATGTTAAAAAAAAATAAAATAAGTAGTAGTAAATAATGGGTTGGAGAGATCTGAGGTTTACCCTGTGAGGATAAGTATTGTGGGATTGCTGGGCCATGAGGATGGCCCATTTGAAACTGAGGACAATATCTGCCCTGTTGTGTCAATGCTTTCTTGCAGTGCTAGGCTGCTCAGCGCCACTAGCCCTCACAGTGGAGACTGCCCTATTCTGAAATACATTATTAAGGTAATGGACCAAGCATGCTAACTGTAATGGATGAGCTCTGAAATAGCAGAAGTGCTGTATCCTTAAAATGAGCATTATTTCATTTATTGAACTATTCCTTAAACAAATATGTACATACTTGAAAAATGAATGATGTTTGATTTTAAAGTATCGAGCACATAAGCTATTTGAGGACATAATTATTCACAGAAGCAACTTCCTTATATGTGAATTATGCAGTCTAAATAGTACCACTGGGCTTCATCCCAACAGTTCAGGGTGGTCTTTGGCCATACTGAGTTCAACAAAACAGTCCCTGGCAAGCTGAAAACTGGAGTCACATCCCATGAGCACTTAACTTCTATTAGATTAATGACTCCTATTAGATGTATTTTTTTAATGTAAGAAAAAAAATTAAAAGAGAGTGAGCAATTGTGCCTGATTCTTCAGTCATAAAAGAGCATATTGCCCATAGATGGGAGAGTGGCCCTGCTATCGTAACACCTGGTTTTAATGTTTGAATGCCTCCCATCATGCAACCATCTTGCAACACATTTGATTATAGTTGTTAAAGACATGAATTTAATATATATCATGGCCATAAATGCGGATAACTATGTCATCTGGTACTAACTAAAGAAACAGCCATCTTTCCCAATGCTGAAGAGGAAACAATATGTTGGAATTACTGAGAAATGGAATTACCAGATTCCTACATGGCACCTTCCCAAAGTGGACTATAACAATGTAGACTTCTGTCTTAGTTTGTGATTCGTAAATTAGAGAAAATGACAGTAGCTACTGCAAAGAGTTACCGTGAGGATTAATTAAGCTAATGCATATCAAGCACTGATAAGGCTTTAAAGGGTAATTTTGACTTTTCCTTTTAGAATCTGATCCCATATACTGGATGACACAGCACCACACTAAGGAGCACTGCTTTCTGCCACTCCCGGTGATATTTCACCACAATCTGAGAAAAGCTATGTGTTTCAGTATTGGTGATGTAGGCAGGGGATATGGAGAGAGGACTGGAAAGACAGAGAACTCAAGCAAGGATGCATGATAGAGTCTGTCTTCTGTGCTCTGTGAACATACTTATTTCTTCCTTTTATAGGATAGTTCATCTAAGCAACGGATAAAGCCTGTAAATGGACACATACAAATGGACATTGAAAGTCTCGAGGGCTGAATACGTATTTGTACCCTGAACTGAAATGTGGGACTCAGTAATGAGGCACATTTTATGTTTATTATTGAAATTATTATTAATTTCATGGATTAAAAATGTTTTGTCCCCAGGAAATATCATAGTAACATTAAAATATATTGTTTTAAAGATTTCTAAAAGCTGCAGACTCCCGTCATAGTGAATGGTGATATTAGCATACAAATAAATGACTACAGAGTACATTGGGCAATGTTTAAGCCTACACTTTTCCTGATATCACAAATGACCTGCATTTCAGAGAGCACATTTTGCTGTCCAACGGAAAGAACACAAGTCTCTTATCCATGAGTTAGTTGAGAAGGCAGTTTTGGAATCTCCATTGGATAGGATAGAACCTTGTATAATTAGACAACACAAGAAACCTCATATGTGCAATATAATGAGAACATAAGGTGCAGGTACTATTACAAAAAGAACACTTAACACCCTGTGAGAGCTCCACGCTCTCAGCAATTATTAACTAAGGAGACCCTCACCAATAATCTCTTAAGTGTAAAACATGTTTTTCCCTGGTTTAGCCTCTTTTATAAATACACTGTGGGTCCTAAGTTAGACTCTGGGAGGTCCCTGATCTTTAACTGCTTAATAACTTTAGATACTGACTCTGAAGTTCCTCCCAAGCTCAGGTACACTGTCTCTCTTATTTGAAGAGGGTAGTTAAAACAACTACCTCTTCACAAGGCCTACTTTCCTAAGTCTGATATTTTGGGTGTGAGTTTAGAGTAGATCAGAATTTTATGAGAATGGCAACAGAATGGTCAGCTCCTCCAAATTCCCATGTTTCCCCCTCCTTGAGCTTGAGTTCAAGGGAAAGTGCACAGTTATGCTTTGCATGGAATTCCAGTGTATGCTTGGAACAGAAATTAGTCTGGATATAGGGAAAAGATTATTAATGCTATAATGCTTGGGTGACAATGAATGGTAGTATCACATTTTAAATACGATAAGGTTTTAAAATCAGGTTGAAGGTGTAAATCAAGAATAGCCCAAGTTAACTCTGAAAACATTTAAGTCACTCTTAAAGTTACCATATGCATGATCAATATTTATGTATAAAGCTTGAAATGGACCTTTTATCTCTTACTAAGTTTAACATCAGGAGTGTCTCCCCCAGCACAGAAGCAGGTACTGTTTCTTCATTTGGGTACCAGAAGAAGTTCTAATACTAGGCTCATGTTTCAGAGATATCTGTAGTCTTTCTTCAAAAACTAGACTCAGATTCAGGGCTATGAGATGCTTATATTGACAGGCACATTGTACCTTAGACCAGCTAAGGAGTCAGCACTCATGTCTGCCATCTTAAGCATGCTTTGTTCTCACTGGGTGCAGGAAAACAGAATCCTTACACTATTTAAATTGTTTTCTCTCTCCCCTTCCCTCTTTCCCTCTCTTTGTTCCCTTTGTGTCACAAACTTTTCTTCCTTTCCCAAGCACCCTTCACTCTTTTCATCTGAAAATCTGCAAGTCTCTTTTTGAAGAAAACTCATGGTTGGGTTTTTTAATTAGAGAAACTGTTTTTTTTTTTACTTATAATGGGAGGGAGGTAAATATAAAGGAAGTTACTCAAAAGAAAGCAGGTGATAAAGCATAATGGAATGATAAATTGAAGTAGAAGAGGGAAAAACAACAGCAAGAAGATGGGAATGACAAAATAAACTTCATTTCTTGAAATAGTGAGAGTGCTTTGGAAAATCCAAAGCCCTATTCAAATGCTAGGAGTAGTTTGCCTGAGATTGACTTTGTGACTGGAGAAGGCCTTTGTGAAAATTACAGTGTACCAAATTTTTTTTCAGCTATTTCGCTGTGGTAAAATACATATAACATAAAGCGTACCACCTTAAACCATTGTTAAGTGTACAGTTCAGTGGTATTAAATATATTCATAATGTTGTGCAACCATCACCACCATTCACCTCCACAATTCTTTTCATCTCTTAACACTGAAATTCTATACCCATTAAACAATAACTCCCCATTCCCCCCTCCCCAAGGCTCCTGGTCACCGCCACCTTAGTTTCTGTATCTCTGTAGCTATGATTTGGACTACTCTAAGTACATCATGTAAGTGGAATCATATAGTCATTTGTCTTTTTGAGGCTGCCTTATTTTGTGTAATGTCCTTAGAATTCAACCATGCTGTGGCATGTGTCAGAATTATTCCTTTTAAGAACGAATAATAGTCTATGGTATGTATACTCCATATTCTGCTTATCCATTCATCCATTGATGAACATTTGGACTGCTTCCACATTTTAGTTATTGTGAATAATGCTGTTATAAACATGGTTGTACAAATATCTCTTTGATACTCTGCTTTCAATTCCTTTGGGTATATTCCCAGAAGCAGAATTGCTGGATCATATGGTAATTCCATTTTTAATTTTTTTGAGTAACAGCCATACGGTTTTCCACAGTAGCTGTACTATTTTATATTCCCACTGACATTGCACAGGGGTTCCAATTTCTCCACATCCTTGTCAAAACTTATTTTCTGTTTTTTGATACTAGCCATCCTAAATGGTTATGAGGTAGTATGCATCAAATTTTGAGTCTCATCCACCAGACTCCCACATGTAAAGTGACCATCAGGTAAAACAATCCCTTGATAAATTTCCAGTTAGAATAACAGAATATGGCAAATTCTTAATAATTTTATCTTCAGAAAAACTGCTGCTTCTCAGGTCAAGAAAAGTAAATTGTATGGCATTTTTGTAGTGATCCTTCAATTAACCAAAATTGAGCCTCTGCTAAATGTCAGGCACTAGCTAGGCGCTTATGATACAAAGATGTTCTTATGGTACTCACAGCTGGAAAGGTATTAGATAGTGTGTTTTTCTTCTAGAAAGTTCAGATGAAATTGAAACCTGCTTTGAGTTAAAGGACCAGAGTGTTTCTTAATAAACAGTCTGTGAAAACAGACCAGTGAAACATCTAATTTCAAAGAACACTAAGGTAGTAATTAAAGCATGTGGGAGATCATTAGTACCTATATGGCATTTGGATTACTATGAATATTGTACTAAACCAGAATGACTGGAGTAAGACAAAAATTAATCTTTTAATCTGCTAAGGGAGTTTTTTCCCAAAGATGGTTAAATTGAGGATATTTAGAATATAAATAATATAATACTCAAATTAGAGCTTAAACATTAAACATTTTTAAATTAGTGGTAATTAAATATGGAAGACAGTATCAAAACGATTATAGATACAGATAGTTTTTATGACTAATATTGAGATGAAAATTCTGAGATCAATTATATTAGGTGATTGTTGACCTGTTGGGGTAAAACTTCAAAATCGGGTATAAATCATATTGTTAAAAAGACAGATATATAATATTTTGATCACCCAGGTGTATATATTTTAATAGGAAAAGGACAGAGTTTGACAGAATTCTGAAATGATTTTTCATCTGTTTTAAATGGATTTATGTCCTAGAGTGTGGTGGTAAATATTTAATAACCAGCTCACTTACTTTTTTTAGGAAAAAAAAAAGCTCTGATTTGTGACATTTGCCAATTTCCATGGTGTATATTCTCCCACCATGGCTGATTTCAGGCCACCAGTGGAATGTCATTTACTGTGGAGTTGAGAAAGAATACACATCACAGGCTCTCCCAAGCCGGTGTAAGTCAGCTCCAGCACACCTCTGCTCATGTCTAAAATTACATCAGAAGTCAAACGTGACTTAGTGAAAAACATTACAATCCGAATAAACCTAATAGTGCAATCTAATCTATCAGTCAACAAACTTCAAAGTCAGAGAAGTTCAATTTATAAATTTAAAAAGTACCAAAAAAGTACTTTAAAAAGTACCAAAATAAGATATTTAGATAACTTTGAACAAAAAGAAACAATAATTACCTAAAGATGCAATCTCATTTCTTGTCACTTCATTTGGAATACTTACATTATAATTAATTCCAACAAACATTTATAGAGCCTTTACTCAGTGCTAGGAACTCTTCCAAGCATTTTATGTATATCAATTAATTTAATCTTCAAAACAAATCTGTTTTTTATAAAAGATTAAACTGAATCATACAGAGCCATTTGTTTAAGGTCACATCATTAGTAAATGATAGTAAGGGATTAAAAGAAAAAAGCATAGTCTATCTCCAGTGTACCTGCCTTTAACTACTGCTCATATAGCCTCTAAAATTATCTAGAAATAAGGCTGCAAGAAAGACTTCATGCAAGTCTGGCATTACAAAGTGAAAGACTATACAGACTGGAAATATAGTCTGAAAAAATAAAAGTATGAAACAATGAGTTAGGAGAACAATAAACATCACCAATAAAGGCCTTCCTTAATTTCTCCTCCTCTGTAAAAGAAAGTCACCATCAAGAAATTACTGAGTGGAAATTTAGAGTTTATTACAATAATATCTTTTATGCAATGAAAAAATTACTATATGGAAATCATTGTTACAGGGGAACTTTGAGTGAAAAATTGTGGATGTATAATTTGTTAACCACTTTAATTTGAATCTCTGTAAGAGAAAATAAAGAAGTGAAGATAATAATTAGGCAATACTTCAAAAGAAAAACCAACTGGTTTCAGAAAGTTGGTGAAATTTCTCATTGTTTTCATTGTAGGGATTAGCCATTTTTTTCCCCAGAATCATTAAGTAATGCTGGGGCTGAACTGTCCTGTGATTTAATCTGCTGGTGTAAATCATCTTCATCTAATCTCATAATTAAAACCAATAAGGAAGAACTTCTTGTTTCTAAACAAGATGTGAAATCCTTCAAATTCATAACTGAGATGTAATTTTTTTTCTTTCTTCAAAGTTAGAAAGTTAGAGCTTCAGATTTGGTCTAAGCATGAAGATGGGCTTTCCAGATTTCTGGAAAACTGAATTAAGAGCAGTGGTTCAGGGAAACCTGAGCAAAGACTCCTAATGAGAGTGTTGCTGGGAAGACTCCACATAATTCAAAAATCAGGACAGCCCAATGTTTATAAACATGTCTTAAACAGGACCACACAGATGATTAGTGTAAGATGTTCTGGAATGATGATGCAAGCATGAGTACAAAAGGGCAATGGCCCAGCAAGAAATCCCTTTATTTCTCAAGATCTTCCTTGTAAGGAGAATATCACTTCATTGCTGCTTCCTCTTAAGGAAACCAAGGGAAAATCTCTCCCCAGATACACTGCATTTGCTTTCGCTTTGTTGGCCTGCTAATTTCCATTCTTAAGTTCTGTATCCTTGGCTAAGGGTTAAATCTTATTAGAGAGGGATTTTATGTTATGTATGTGATTTCTTTTTGTCAACCCCAAACTTATCCACAACTGGAAACTGTATTTATATGAGGTTGAGCAATTTTACTTACTATGAAGTAAAATCAGTTAATGTATGTTAGTGACACTTTGTAAACCATAAAAAGTCACACAAATACTTTCCTTCCCCATGTTTTTAAGGAGTAGACAATAGGAGAAACACATGTGTCTGGGATACATATGCTCTTTACTCCCTGCGGGTGCTGCATTTTATGTTAAGGAGTGTGATCCTGGCTTATTGCTGTTTATTACTGGGGCATTTATATGGCCTTGCTAGGTTATGGGAGATCAGGATAGTCATAGGGCATGATTTACAAACCTGGCTTTGTATATTGAGTGTTTATTAATATATCTAGTATGTGTACAGAAGAAGCTAGGTGGAGCTGGCTTTTCTCTAGAGATCAGTTTTATATGTAATAAGTGCAGTACAAATAAGAATGTTCATTTATCCTAGGGGGATTCAGAGGCCTGATTTATGAGACCTTTGTCCACCTAGCAACAAAGAAGAACAACCGGTGGACCTAGGATGGAAGACATCAGTTGCCTAATGAATCAACAATCAAATGAACCCCAGAAACAACTGAGAGAGACTTTGAAGAAAATTATTAGATGCTGCCTATAATTCAAAATATATAGTGAGTAATAGGGAGTAGACATAGTTCAGTTTAACCATTAAAGAAACTCAGGGCAGAAGTATCAGTATCAAGAAAGAAATCCAAGGAGACATTGCCAATGAGTCTTACATAGCCATTGGTGGAGATAGAATCCTGCAAACAATAATCCAAATGGGTAATAACGCTACAGTTGGCCTCCTTAGCTGGTGCTCAATAATCAATAATCTCAAGGGAAGACAGGGCCAACTTCATTTTCTTTCATCCAATTAATAATTATTGAAAGGTTGAAGGCTGACCTGTGACTAGTTTATTGGCTGACTAATTCAGCAAACAATGTTAAGAACCTACTATAAGTGAGGCTCTGTGCTGGGCACATTTTCAGGACCTCCATAACGGCTGCATAAGATAGATTTAAATTGCTGCACTTCAGAAGCAGCAGTAGCTGCTGTAACATCAACAAACAAACAATTGGGCTCCATCTTTTCTACAGACCTTGGTGCATATCTCTATTATAGCACTTACTATATTGTTTAGTAACTTGTTCTTTACTTTGTATGTTTCCCCAACTGAAACTTTTTCTGTAGAGCTGCAATATCTTTATGCATCTTTTAACCACCCCTATGGTCAACACAGATGCTGGTCGAATAAATGAATAAGGGGGTTAACCCGAATTCTCAGTGGACAATACAGCAAAATAAATAAAAGTGTTACAGTTTTAATCTAATCTTAAAATTTCTAGGAAAGAGTGGATTTAGGGAAAGTGTTAAATGAGTAAATTATGCAATATGCTCGTATATGTTAATTAACATTTGTCCTTTATACCAGGTATCCCTCCTCTGTGATGTTCTAATTGTCTATACCTCTATCTCTGCCCTCACCACATTCTGGAGTAATTATTTATGTGTCTGTCTTCCCAGTATTTTAAAGAAAGAGTAAGCCCCACTGAGGTGGTAAATGTGTATTATTCATCTTTGTATCCCCAAGGTTTATCACAGTGCTTGGCACACAGACCATCCTCAACAGATGTGTAAGGAATGAATGAATATGTGGTGACTCTTCCTGAGCTTATTCATTATAGAAGGTAATGTACTGAAAATAATAAAAAGTGAGACAATTCCATTTGTATGCCTCCACAAAATAGAAGCTATCAGTTTATAAGAATTAAACCTTATTATGTAGTTTATATTGGCATTTTAATACCAGATTATGACCATCTGGTGAAAATTCATCTTGTTATATTGTAGGAGACTTTTATTTCCTCTTTTGAAAAGCTATTTTTAGCTAAAAGTGACTGATTAGTCTTTGGAATGGTCTGATCCCATTTCTACTTTAATATGAAGTATCCTTTTTTGGAGCAAGGGACTTTTAGTCTTAGATTTCTGGTTCCCTTGCCCCCAGCTCAAATAAAATAAAACAAAAACCTATTCAACCACCAGTCTTTTCCTTTTCAGTAAATGATATAATTGTTTGTTAAGAACAAAAATCCAGGAGTCATCCTTGAATATTTTCCTTTCTTCTTCTACTTACCGGGCCCATTTTCCCAGCCCATTAATGACTGCCAATGCCAATCAATTGGCAGGTCCTGTGGTTCAGATTCCAAAATATATTCTGAATCTGTCAGTTTTTGCCACTTCTTTACCATTAAGGTCTTGCCTTAACTATTGCAATAGCCTTCTAACTGGTCTCATTACTTGACAGGACAGCAGCCGAGAGCTTTGAAATCCACTGAAATCCATCAATGGTTTGCTTCTGAACGTAAAGTAAAAGCCAACCTCTGCACCATGTCCTCAGTGCCCTACTTGATCTGGCCTCCACCAAACCCTTTATCTTTCCCTCCTACTACCCGTCCCTCTTTATTGCACCTCCAGGCCCCAGGCCTTCTTGCTGTCACTGGAACATGCCTGCTTAGTCCATACTCATGGCTGTTATTTTTGCTGTTCTCTCTTCCTGGAATACTCTTCTCATGGATCTCCACAAGGTGATTACTCACTATACAGCTATCTCTCATTTCTTTAAGGAGGCCTCTTTAAAACAGCATCTCTGCCCCTGTTAATTTCTATCCCATTTCTCTGCTTTAGTTTCTTAGTAAGAAATGAAACTCCTCATTTCCTCGCGGTATCTTTTTTAATGTCTGTCATCCCTACTAGAAAGAGATCAGGGTTTGTATCTGCTTTGTTGTATCCCCAGAGTCTTGAATGGTAGATGCTTACTAAATATTTTTGGAATAATTCAAGCCTAATTTAGTGCAGGAAGTGTGCTCATTTTACATGTAGACCAGGCTGGTGATTGTTATGGGCAATATACCAGATGTATTGAGACCACGAACTCAGGCCTCGTTGTCCATTCAAGGCTTATAAGAAAATGAACATATCATATTTCGTACAATTCAGACTGGAGCAGTATTAGTATCCTGTGGGAGAAGGCCAATTTAGTCTACTAAGAACTTGAGGAAACCTAATTTGTTCCATTAACAGTCTATCAAAAAAAATCTTTCCTTCAATGTTATTGGATACATAATCACGTTTACATTATCTTGGGGAATTTGAGAGATGGGGAACAAGTCATCTGCTGGGTTTCTATGCCATTACATGTTATATATCACTCCGGGAGATTGCTTAATTACATTAATAAACATTATTTGAGCACTGACCTTTTTATCCCTCCAAATGTTTGTGCATGGCCCAGGAATTTTCCAAAGTCAATATGAAACATGTGGCCTGACTTTGTCAGCATGATATTGTCGTTGTGACGGTCACAGACTCCCAGGATGAACGTTACCACACACCAGCCAGCACAGGAATAGAAAAAGTTCCTCAAGGCCTAATCGGTTGAAAAATAATAACACACACAAAAAATGAGCAAACACAGAGGTAATGGTAAAAGTACGATAAAAAGCAAAATTCTATAATCAAGAACCAATTCTACATCTCAGTTGAGTGGATATGATTAAATGGTTGTTTCTTGATATGCTACAGAAGAACATGAAGCAATCTGTTCTTTAGCCGAATGAGTGTTTTTGTTGAAATGGGAGAAAATAACTTTCATTCAGTTAAAGCTAATTTTCAGTTTATTAATGAGGATTCTTAGTGTTATTTTTTAATGTTGCAAAGGTACAATAGTGGATAGCTTTTTTCAAGATAAAAGAAGAAGGAACAATATGGTACAGTATTGCCTATTCTCATAGAAATTTAAAATATTAATTTTTGAATATTTGAAATTTTTAACACAGAAAAAACTACATTGAGATATCTGTAACACTTTATGTTTATCCTACAAATATGTCATCCAGTTAATGCCCCAAAAGGTTTTGGTACAGTATATACCAGTGAACGCTTGTGCGGGTAGAAGCAGATTCCACTAAGTTAGTTGTGGCTTATGTCTCTTTAATGGACAGAGGTTTCTTGCCAAAATTACTCTTTTTTCAAAAACACTGTCTCCTGGGTATTCATCGTTTTGATCGATGATGTAACGATGAGTGTAAGCACAAGTGACTGGCTGAGCCACAGGTATGGGCCTCCTCAACTAGCGAGTGGAAGACCACGTGGCAGGACTACATGCCAGGACATCTTATCTCCAGGTATCCCAGGTGCCTGAGAAAGTCTTTAATTTGTCTGTCTAGATTTTCTCTACTTATAAAGTGAAGATAATAAAATATGTCCTTCACATGGTGGTTAAGAACATCAAATGTACATGGAAACACCCCAAACAATATAACTCCAGGGGTTTGTGCCTAACTCAAGTTACAATTTGGGGAATGGCTAAAAAATAGATTTCTAGATAATCTCATCTAATTCCCTGTTACTTGGCCTCCAAAACCTGTATTTTGCTCTATTCCAATCTCACAGAAGTCTGGAGTAGATGAACTCTTGGATCTCTCTTTCATGGCCCAGGCCAGCTAGGGTGACCAAGCCTTCCAGTTTGCCCAGGACTGAGGAGTTTCCTAGAATGAGGGATGTTTAGTGCTCAGAACAGTTCTGAGCAAATCTAATGCTGGCCCATACTGCATCCTTGTGTGAATTAGCATAAAGGTGCCCCTGCCTCTGGGGCAGCTGTACCATTTCATGCCTTGGCAAGTGAAACAAGGCCTGGCTCCAGCCAACTCATCCCCTAATCTGGGAGCCCTGGTAGAGGGTGGAACCTGTACAATTGTAGACTGCAGGCTAGATGCCAAGGTAAAGTGGGAAAATGTTGGCAGTCAAATGGAATAGTATACATTTTGTAAAGTTCTGAGATACAAAAAGATAAAAACTCTATTAGGTATTCCTCAAACATTGAAAGAATGAGGCATGAAAAAATAGAACTTGGAAGAAGAAATACATTGCAATGGAAGGAGGGAGATTTATAGAAAGTACAGGTTGTGTAGAAATAGGCACAGGTAACATGAAGGAGGTAGTTTTCAGGAGCATCATCTCAGGTGAGATTGCTGTAAGGGAAGCCGCTGAGCAAAGAGAGTCTTTATTGTTAGCCCAGAATTCCACCCAGAGGGAAAACCAGACACAGAAATTGTTATCTAGGTAATATACCATTTAAACTGTATCATTATTACTATGCTGATGAATGAATGAATCAGACCTCAAGATGTACTTAATTTACTTTTTCATAAATCAGAATATCTAATGAGCCAGAGTATATCCTTATTTAAGTACATTATTTAAAATTTGCTGCAGAAGGACAAACCTTTTCATAATCCACCTTTAAATGGTTGTGCTGACTGAACCATTTTTTGATTGTATTTTCTTTCAGGGGTCCTATCAGTCCAGAATGGCGATGGATTTTCGCGAGGGTTATAGCATCGGGCACCATCTGCACCAATCCTGGTTGATAAGAAAGAGATTATGGAAATACTTATTTCTTTACAGGATGAGGGATACTTAGGGAAGGCATCTTGATATAGGTAACAACATCAACAGTTGCCAGCACTACTCGGATTACCCTTTTTATTTCCCAACTTCTTCTCTGAAGGAGTTTTACCTAGATGGTATTGCTTCTAATTTTTCCTAAATCCTAGGGAGCGATGAGGCTACTTGTGTTTGGATCAGATGTATCAGAGCTGCTTTAATATTTTTTCTAGAACTACAGTAGAGAGCAAATCTAGATGGTCTCCCAGCGACCCCACTGAGTCAATAGAGCAGTGAATTAATTAACATATGGCTTGTGCATTCATTTACAGTTTAAGGGAGGATATTCAAACTTGTGTAACAAGCATATTTATAATGTAAGTGAATCAGATACAACCTCCGTGACAAATATTTCAAATATATTATAAAAATCAATGTTCAGGTTAATAAAAGCTTCACTGTTCAACGTTTCATTTCTAGTAGTGAACAGAGTAACTCTGCAGTGAACATGTACAGAACCACCTGCTTCTTCCTTCTCAGTCTGCATTAAAGTGAAACTATGATAACAATCTTTTTAAGGGAGCATATATTGACTGAACTTCAATAGGAGCTTTGCCCCACTAGCCATGTATCCATCAAGGTTTCTTTTCATTGTGTTCCTAAGGTTATTGGAATGTAAATATTTTCAAGCCTTCTGATTTTTATTCTGCACAGAACAGCAATTTAAACCCAGTATTTAAAATTCTCCCAGGACTAATGTCCACAAAACAACCTGTAATGCACAGTTCTATAAATAAAGTCATTGAAAGAAATTAAAGTCTAGAATTTCTGATTTCCACAATCTTGACAACTGCAAGAGTTGAAAACACAAATGCCCAAAGGGACCAGGGACATAAACCTAACTATATGAAAAGACAGAAGATTAAGTTTTAAAAATTGACTATTTCATGGTCTACCTTAAAAATATTCAAATTAAACAACAAACAAGAAGATCACTGTAATGGTAAGCAAAACATTTCTCAGTGCTGGATTTGGCCAGTGGCAGCTGGTTGCAGGTTTAATCTCTCTCTCTCTCTCTCTCTCTCTCTCTCTTTTTTTCAGCCTTAATCCCTTAATATCCAATAGCCCAGCCCAGCCCAATCATGACTGTTAGGCATCTATTGATACATTGCCTTATTAGAAAGAAACAAACATGGAAAGTGGGAATTGAATGCTGCAAAAATAACCTATTAAAATCTATTTGTTAAAAACAAAAAGAAAGAAGGAGATGTAACATCCCAGAGATAAATCCTGGGCATATCTTTAATATCATAACACTTCTCCCTTCTCCCCCAACAGTATTCGGCTCTTGTGCTAGTTTTCTTGTGCTTATAAAGTGAGATAGCAAATGTAAAGCACTGCATTTAACAGTAATATAATTACTCTAAAAAGAGTAATATAATTCTACTTTCTAATCCCGAAATTTTCCCTCATTTCTCCAGTTCCTCCATTTAACACTTCCTAACACAAAACCACCTTCTACCTGGTTCCTGTGTGCCTCATTGCTACCTTGCATCTGACCATGCCCCAAATTAGGACTTAGATTACTGCACCCTTTAGATAGGGTGCTGTAGCAATGTCAGTTACTCCTCAGACCACATTTGTCTTCAGGGAGTTAATCACTGCTAAATCCCAAGCCATTTGTCATATCTTTCATTGTTGACTACCCAGAAAACTTTGCACCTAATTTATAACAATCATGGTGGCTAAATTCTGCTCATTAATTAAAACCATAAATTACATTTCATACATTTTAAGCTAGTATGTATCACACACTTTTTAAATACTTCTAGCATAATTCTGTGTACAGTAATATGTGTGGCTCCATTCCCATAGCTCTCTAATGCAGATTCCTCAAAATTTAATGCCCATATGTATTACTTGGGGATCTTGTTAAAATGTAGGTTCTGATTTAGTAGGGTGGGAGTAGGGTCTGAGATTCTGAGTTTCTAACAAGCTCCCAGGTGATGTCAATGCTCCTGGTCCACAGGTCATACTTTAAGTAGCAAGGTTCTTAGGGACAAAACTTTTCAAGATGGTATCACACAAGGCAGTGGTTCTCAAAAAGGTGTGCATGAGAAACTCCAGAGCAGCTTTTTGCAATCACTGAGACTTGAGCCTCAGTCCCCCACCCTCCGTCCCCTCCCCCACCCTCCCCAGTGAAGAGCCTGATATAGCATCCTGCTTGGGTCCTAGATATAGCTGCTCCAACTCTCCTAAGTAATTTTTATGTCCATCAAATCTGGAGCAAATTTAGAAAATGAAATAAATCCTAAAGAATTTTTATCTGCTCTGATAATCTCTCCCAAAGTTCCTACAACATCATATACAAAGTAGTCATGAGAATTATAGTCAACAATAATGTTGATAAAGCCATGTAAACCTGTGGCCTGGAGTATACTCTCCTTAAGGGCAGCAGCCCTGTTTAGGTCATTTTAGTATTCCCTATCTTACTTTGTGACATTTCTTGAGGGATGTCAACAGTAGATATTCAATAAGCCTTGGAACCTGATTAAAAATGGAAACTAATCTCTTAAAAGAAGACATTTGCTTTAATGATCTCTATTTTTCTTGAAGAATTATCTTTCCAGTACAACCTTACAACCAAAGAAATTGTTGGTAGATAGCAGGAAAGAATAATTTGTCTGTCTTATGACATCTGTAACTTTGGGCAAGTCTAGAGTTATTTCTGCTGGATTATTTTATTAACTTTAAAAGTCTTAGCCTCCATTACTTCCTATGATTATAGACAGAGAAATGAGTAGATGGAATTGAAGAATTCCACTGAGGCTGGTGTTGTATTCAATTTCTGAAGAAAAAGTAATCCACGTGACACCAAAAAGCTCAGCTTGCTTCATCTAAGGTTTATTCTTACCCTTTGAACATATTAGGATATGAAAGAATTAGGTCATTTACGTGAGAAAAGGGAGAGAAAAACTCAAGGAATAATGATCTCAGAGTAGCAGTAATAAAAGTTTTAGGAACTAGAACTTTAGAAGGAGTTCAGGAGTGGGATACTTGGCATGGAAACAAGGGCCCTATTATCAGAATCAAAGTAATTGGGCAGTATGGCTTTTAACAGTAGTCCTGAAGTATCCAATTGCAAGTTAAGCTAAGTAGGAGGTGTTTCCATGCTTAGTTTCCAAAATCTTGAGTCACAGTTAGCTGGGGTACTGAGCCTCGCAGTGGGACCTCAGGAACTGGAGGGCCAGGCAATGACAGTTTCTCTTTTGAGATGATGGGTTTAAACTGTAGTTCTGTCTGAATTAAAAAAGAAAAAAAAAAACGACAACATAGTTCTAGGTCCCCTTTCCAGTTCTATGGTATTTTTATCCCTTTGTTTATGCAGATGCATCTGCTATAATTCATACTAATTAATTTAATGAAATGCTAAGTGGCAATGGCCCCATGTAAAAAAAATTATATGATATCCTAGAAATTATTTCTTCAATTCAGCATGATTGTAATTAAGTACAACTTTTACCTCTGATGTTTGAGTAATTATTAGGGTGGATCTTCAACATTATTTTCATTGAAAATGTGTATAAATGTAATTATATTTCCATATTAGTGGCTTGGCTTTTATCAAGGAAGAGAAATGCTAAAGTATGCTCAAAGTTTGCATGAATGGTCATCTTTGACTGTTGATATTACACTTTACTCAAAAGTCTTTTAGAAACTGAATGCATGTTTATAATGCATTTAGAATTTTCAGAACTCCTTTAAGCATTTGCAACTTTGTAAATTTTGTGTTAATAGGCAACAATTGTATTTTTTGAATGAGTAGACTTTTCTATTATCAGCTTAGAAAAAGAGAAACAAATATGAGTTAATCATTAATGTACTAACCCTTAAGGACACACAAAAGGATATTACAGTTAACATTTGAGTTGTCAAGAGTCCTAATTAATATCTAGAAGGACATTATGCTTTACATAAATCATTTTGGCTTATTGTTTTTGAAAATAATTCTTTGTAAAAAAGAAGAATGACCAGGTTTAGTTCTTTGGATTTTAAAATTTGTAATCTAAAATGAAAGCTGTGGCAACGCTGGGGGCATATTACTGATGAATGCGTGAGATAAATAATGTAAATCAAACAGCTTTCTAATCTATACCGACCTTGGCCTTTTCCTGTGGATAGACATCTATAAATGATCATTTGCATATCCAGGCCCTCCTGCAGCCAAATATTGTCCATCACACGAATAATCTGCAGGACAAGCATATCCTGACGAAGATCATCTCCAGCCTGTTAAAAACAAAATTATAGACTCCGGGTTTCTACTTGAATTCTACTAAAGGCTTTCAAATATGGTATATGTCATTTCCTTCCTTGAATAATTTTCCAGCCTGACTTAGGGTGGTTTCAATTGTTTTATTAGCACTAAGAATACCTTGTGTTTCTGATAGAAGATCAAAGAAAATGAGAACTTTCTTTTAAATGATTACAGAAGCTTTAGCCATTAAATTAGAAGCTGCTTGGAATGTTGTTCCCTGATAATAATCTTTCAATTTATTATCCATGTGCAATGTCTTAACCTCAAAGTCTGGTGAAGAGAGGTTGGACGAATGTTTATGCAAATTTTAAACTCAGCCAAGTGAAATCTCTAAGGGAAACATTATTTGATGTACCATAAATTTATGCACTGATATACAGTTAGACTACCAAGAGCTTCTTGACTGGGAGTATAAATAGCACACATATAATTCATCAGACTTTCAATCATTGACTTCTCTTGTTATGAAGGCAGTTAAGAAGTTTTCAGAGTAAACAGCCTTTGATAATAATAAGAAATGATAAAGGGGTGTTTTTCTAGCATAGGTGAAGGACATGGAATATGTCCAAAGGGGAAGGACAGTTCTATGCTTTTAACTAATAAGAGGCTTGGTTTTGAAAATGCTTTCTAAATTATATGCAGAAAACTATGCCAAGATGAGATTTTGTGTTCTTCTTTTTTCTTCACCAAAAATGCAGTGCTGGGGGAACATTAATGCTTGAGGTTTACACAGATCACAGCAAAAGTATAGGTATGTTAATCATAATCTTCAAAACTAGTCAGAATCTAACAAAAATTCCACTCTGTGATCTTGTTGTCTGGTTTGGCTGAATAACTTATCAAATTTAACTGAACGACTGGCAAATGCTTACTTTTTACTTACAGCTCCTTTTTCTGTCCCTTTTTCCTACTTGACTTTTACTCTTAACCTTTTACTCTATTGTCCCATGGGATTCATGACAAAGACTGATATGGCCCTTATTTATATTTTATTTAAAAAGAAGACAACCCAAATTACTAAAATAAGCAAGTGCTTACAGATAAGAATTTTATGCTAAATCGTGTCATTTGAGTTTCAGCTAATTTTGATTCGAACTTAGTATCTAGACTAAAGGAAGACTCTCCCCCTAGGAACTTTACCACAATTCTGCTTTCTGTATTACTCAAAAGTGATTGCATTATTTCATTTATTGAAACATACCTCCCGGAGTTTTGCACTGAAGATTCATTGGCTTTGAGCCAGTAATGTTTGATTTATTGCCAATCATAGTTTGGCATCTACTATAATTCTGTAAAAATGCAGAATCAAAAATAACTGGAATCTTCTGTGCTGCTGCCAGAGGAAAAGAGCTATAATAATTTCTTTTTGTGAGTAATAAATCAATAGTTCTACCAATGGAATCAATTTGATGTTTCAGGAGGGCTACTGTACCTTAAAAATGACACTGATGTTTTTGCCCATTGGATTAGCATTAATGAAAGTAATCTTCAATGGCAAAGCATTAGATGTGAAATATGAACATGCCTATAGGACAAAAAGAAGAGAAAAATGGTGAGCAAAACAAAGCAAAAAGAACAGTTTCCTTGCAATCATGGTCCCTTGCAGAATTTGTTATATGAGCAAATGTAACACATATGAATAATTCTCACACTTTGGAACAAAGAAACATATTTCTTAAAAAAAAGACTTTAGTCTACCAACCAAAGCCTTTATTTGTAAATTAAAAATGCCAGCTTTTCGGCAGGTTGTAAATCTTCAACTACATTTTTTTCTCACTAAACAGTGATGATGTTTAGGGAGTTTAAATAAACTAAGTAGTATGTAGGTATTGTGCTTATGCTAGTTAGTTAATATCTAAAAGATGAAATCGCTATTTAAAAAAATATATTTCCTTTTCATTCTTTCTGCCCTGCAGCATACTTTAAGGAAACATGCATATAGAATTAACAAAGACCTGAGTTCAAATTTGGACTCTGTAACTTATCAGCTGTAAGACCTTGGACAAGTTACTTAAATGTTTGTATCCCACTGTAAAACAGGGATAAAACTCTTACCTCACACATTTTTGTAATACGTATATGAGCTAATGGATATAAAATACCTTTTACAGTGTCTGACACTAATTGGGTACTTCAAAAAGATTAATGCATTCTTTTTCACTTTTTGCTAATGAACATTTTCTTATCTTTACAAGTAACAGTACAACATATATGTCCTATTCTCGTTTCTTTCAATTATACTTTACATTTCTATTTTCAGTTTTATGATATCGACTACTGTCCATTATTTTCCTTTTATGTGCTTACAACTGTTTGAGTGTTAAAAGGCTATATGTCTTTAGGTTATTAGAGAGTTCATGTTGACAGCGAAAATTATTAAATCAATACTAAAGAAAGCAAAAGGACTCGATACTTTCATCAACTTAGTAAAATATGACATCAATATATTTTGAAGGATCAGTTTGAATATCATTATTTCTGATGTCTGAAATCAGTAGAAGTTGAGAGGAAAGGATCTATTTCTTAATCTGTCAACATAAATCTAACCTAATCCCTAAGCAAACAGAAACCCTTGTTTACTGAATCAATTTGAGTTTTATAGTAAAAGGATGAGGCTGCTTGTTAAGTAATGAATTCCCGCTGCAAGAATCAGTCAATCAGGGGACATATGACCTCCTGTCATGGTATTGAATTAGGAAACCCTGTATTAGGTCAGAGTCTAGATCAGTGGTTTTCAAATTCTCCTCATTCAATTCTGGGGGCTGGGGTGGGAGAGTGATGATCTCTTCGAGGTATGCCAAGTCCAGGGAAGAGACAAAGGGCTAAGAAAGGCTGAGGGCAAGGTTTAGCCCCTCTTCTCAATTATATCACTCAGCTATATTGCTTTCATTGCTTAATATTTTGGTTTTCACATGCAGTATATTTTTTGAGAGTCATGGCAAAAATACTATACATTTGACAGCTAGTATGCACAAAGCATTAACTATATGCTAATAGAAAGAGACACCATATGCACCTCTCATAGAGCCTGCCAAAGTTGGTATGAATGTATACACGCATGCATTTCACAGCTGAATGAAGAAGCATTTGAAGAAGAGGGTCTTTCAGAGATGAGCTGAATTTGAAGATTGTGAAAGACATAGATTGGCAAACAGGTAAATGAAAAGGTTTGCTAGGTAGAAAAAGGTAAACAAGGACACCTTAGATTAGAGTAGAAGTTAAAAGTGGATTGGGATGGCCATAACCAAGAGATAGGAAAGAATGAATCAAAGTCTTGGAAGATATTTTATGTAAATGGTGAGATAAAAGATCTGGAATAGAGAAAGGAAGACAAGAAAAGCTAGAATGGAGAAAGGAAGATAGAAACTCTGGTCTTGAAAAGTGAAAATTAGTGAAATAGACTTAAAACAGTTTTTAAAAAGGAAAAGATACCTATTAGTAAATGAAATGTCTGGTCTTTACTTTCCCAGGAGGGGAGAAGGATTGCATTCAGTTATTCCCACTCTCTCATATGATCTACCCCTTAGTGAAACAGGAAATGGTCCATTGTGATTAGTGGTTCCCAGGAGAGACGGGGTGAGAATTCTTCTTATAAAGAAAGTTTAACCAAACCTAAGACCTTTGCTCTCTGTCTTGGAGACCCATGCTTTAAAGAATGGATTGAGCCAGGCCTGAGTACTTCTCCCTAGTGTAGTTTACTGATGGTGATTAAAATAGAATGCTGACTATACATGCAGGCTTTCCTACACTCACTACATTCATGGGACTTCTCTCCAGAGTGAACTGTGATGCACGATAAGCTCAGTAATGACTTTCCCCAAATCACTGCATTTATCAGGTTTCTCCCCAGATGGGCTCTATGATGTACTGTAAGCTTGGTGCTATAAACAAAGACCTTACCATACCCACTACTACATTCATAGGACTTCTAACCAGTATGAATTCTCTGATATGTAATGAGGTATGAGTTTTGACTGTGTATTTTCCACATTTATACGGTTTTTGCTTGTGTGAAGTCTGTGATATAAAATAAGACATTTACCAGACTGAACATTTTGCCATGCCGCATTCAAAAGGCTTTTCTCTGGTATGAATTTGCTCATAGTCAACTAGTTGAGAGATCTGACTGAAGGCTTTTCTACACTGCCAACATGTATGTGCTTGTTCCCTGGCATGGAGGATCCAGTGTCAAACAAGACATATACTGACTGAAGGCCTTACTACTTTCCTTACTGCCGTAAGGCTTCTCCCCAGTGTGAACTCTCTGATGGTCAGTAAGAACAGAGAGTGTTCCCACACTCGCTTGAACATGACGTTTCTCACTTGTGTGAAGTGTCTGACTCTGGAAAACGGTTCTACTCTGCATGAAGGCCTCACACTCGTTACACTCAGAAGGCCCCTCCCCAGTACAGGTTACCTGATGAGCAATGAGCAGGGAACGCGGAGCGAAGGCTTTAACACATTCGTCACCTTGATGAGGTTTCTCCCAGTAATGGAGTCTCTGGTATTTATTGAGATGGGAGGAGTGATGACAAGTCTTCCCACACTCTCACATTCATAGGGTTTGTACCCTCAGTGGGTTCTCAGACGAACCACTGGCTGAGGGGTTTGTCTGAAGGTCTTACTACACTCATTACACTCCCAGAGGTTCTTTCCAGTATGGATCCTCTGATGGCCAACCAGATGTGGACTCTGACTAGAACTCTGCTGCATTTACTGCACCTTCCTATGTGATGTATGTCCCTTCAGACCTCCTCGTTGTTCAGCAGGACTGGAGGACAGACTAACATGTTCTGCAGGTGAGAGAGCATCACCCTCCACATCCGCCCTGCTCACTGCTGTATGCACAGGCACAGCTGACCAGAGCAAGTGGGACAAAGAGGTGGCTCTACTTGGGGCACTTCGCAGCCTCAGGGGAAGTGCCGATGGCTGCAGGTTGCTGTAGGGAAGGAGTGTGGTCCCAGCCACAGCACTATGGGTGATGACTCCTGAACTGGTGATGCCCCCGGCATGGCCTGCTCACCTGGACACTCAGAGCAACGATTCCCTAGAGCTGGTGCCCCACATCACCAAGGCCTGCACAAGCCACAACGCATACGTAATTTTCACCAAGGCCTGCACAAGCCACAACGCGTATGTAATTTTAATTGAAAACAATCTTTCTATTCCTTAAACAACAATGACAAACCAAGAAAGCAGAAGTAAAAAATAACATCTGGACTCAATGAACTATTGATATATTGTTCTTTCTACATTAAGATACTCTGTGTTTTTGAAATGTTTCCATGTATCTTTAGCATCAATCAGTGCATACTGCTAATGATTAAAAGGTCACACAATTTTTTAAAATCCGTGATGATTTGGATTTTAGCCCAGATAGACATATCTCAGCTTATAAAATTGATGCCTTATTTTGTTATTATTCAAAATACATCTATGCAGCATATTTGGAAAATTTGTAGGGTGTCTTTGCAGCAGCAAAATTGTAAAGGTGACAGTATTAAGCTTCTAGTAAAACTTTTTCTATTCATACTAATGGTCTGATTTTTCTCCTAATTATTAAATTTGTTTTTCTTGACTGTATTCCGACTTTAGTGAAGTAACACTTATTGTGCCTGCATGAGAGTTTAACCTCTTCATTTTAAAATCTCACTTATCAACCCTCTTTATTAGAGTCTTCTACTCTTGGACTTTTGAGAAGGAATATAATAAAGCTCATGGAGAAAGAATGATTCTAAGTCAGAGAAGGGTGGCTGATAGAGACTTAGGAAGAGAAGGAGTTTGTGAGTACAACGCCAGGAAGGGCTTTCCAGGCATGAGTAAAATCACAAACATATCATATGGCACAGTGACTCATAAGCATCAATGAATTTTAAATTGAATCAAAACTGAGATGTTATAGCTAATGATATACTAGTGTCCTAGGCATGGGCATGTACATAATCTAAATAAGCATGAAATTAAGCCAGCCTGCATGGGGTCGCAAAATCAACCATTGTGAATAAGTCAAGAAGTCAATTCAGTGAGAAGTGTCTTCATTTTTTTCCACTGAACTGTGGTTAGTGTGTTTCTAAACCAATGAAATATCTGATGAGGTTAATGTGATACCAACTGGTCACAGTGCATCAAATAGAGCACACACAGTTTGGATGGGACTCAATTACATTCTTCTTAAATAACTGCAATGATAATTTATAAATTGTTTTTGCCATTTCAAAAACATCCAATGAACTAAACAATACAAAATAAAAATACTCAACTTATCTACTGAATATGTTGACTTACATCTCCATCAATTCCCTTTATGCATAGAGCAGGGTTCAGAGGAAGGTGACAGGTATTTGTACACTGAAAGAATTCTTCTAGTCTGCCAAGTTCTTTCTTCAGTACCTCCTGTGAAAAATCATTAGAAGAAGCATCTTCAAAACTGAAAAGAACTGGACTTTTCCTTCAAGTTATAATTTTCTTTTGTTGATTAAATAAACTCCTTAATTCAGAGGTTGCACACTTGGGTGCTTTGGGGTCAGGTGGGTGATGTAGCCACATATGAGGAGGCAGCAGGCTAAAGACAATAGGGAGTACTGGGGAAAATGGGGAAGTAAAGATTGCATGTCCTTTCTGAAGAACTCTAAATTCAATTAAAACCCAAACCAAAACAAAGCACTGTTCTATTCAAATGAAGCACGATGGATTGGACTTGACCTGTAACCCACCAATTTGCAACCCCTGCTTTAAGTAACTATTAACATGATCCATTTATCATAATTCCCTGAAATCTTAGTTTGTAACTCTCAAGGTTTACACTTAATAGTATAATACTTTTTTTAAAAAAAGTTACATAGAGTAGGAGACAAAATAATGACAAAAAAGATAATTATAGACCGTTGATAAATGTCAGAAGCAGTAATATACATGAACAAATAGTTTACTAAATGTCAATAAGTGTATTTCTGACACTTGACTCACTCCCTTCCATAGTCCTCTGTGCATGTGGAAGGTCTGAGACCACAAATGACACCTTTAGAATTGTGTATCCCCTGACACAAAAAAGGAGAAAAACAATAATTCAGAAATAATAATTCAAAATTAAAAAAAAACTCCTTTTAGCCTACTTTGAAAACTGTTTAAGCCCAATTTTAAAAATGAGGATATCAGATTAATAGTACTTAACTAACTCTCAAGAGTTTCTTAGCTCTTACTCCAGGTTCACTGCCAAATAATAGAATCTACTGCTCCCAGAATCCAGCAAAACAAGGTGGAGAAATGAGGCCAAGCTCCACAATGGCATTCTTTTTGTCTTCCTCTTTTGTCTTTTCTATACCTCGATTTGCCTGAAGAGCACCATGGAGGGGAACCTCTGCTCTCTTTAACTAAAATCTCTTCACTTCATATAGTTAGGTTTAACTGGGCTTAAAAAAGAAAAGAAAAGAAAAAAAGCTTACAGTAACTTGTGAGAAATTATAAATGCTTCTCCCACCTCTTTCTTTTTCTCTTTCTATTTTCACGTGAAGAGGTGTTATCACAAGAGCAGCCAGTCAAGGTGAGAGAAATGCATTTATCTGAGAGAATAATGTCAGTATCACTGAAACGTGATGTAAATAGTCAAAAAGGCACTGTACTAACTGCAGCATGCATCTTAAATACATGAGGGATTTTGAAACATAAGAAACAAAGACCAAACCTATACACAAATTTTGTAAATTTTAAGCCAAATTTATTTTACTTGCTTTCAACTTTTTGTCTACCATTAGAAAATAATTAATGATTTTGCAGTAATATGGAGAAATCATAGAACTTTTTTTTTTTTTGCATTGCCTATCATGTTGCTAGCCTTAAGGCTCTTCTGTGCATACAGAGTGTATATGTCTCCCATTTAAAAATAAAGTCCCTGCTTATACTTTTTATTTTCCAATTTTTCCTAGGTAGGTGAAGTAGCATAGCTTCTGGCATTACTACCAAATGAAGTGACTTCCAGCAAGAAAAATCTTGTGCTAGGAAAAAATTCTGGGACCCTCTGCCTATTTTCATATCATTTTGTTGAAAAGTCTTTTGATTTTAAACAGTGGGTGGAGAGAAACTATGAGCTCCCTTAAGAACAAGATTCATGTTTTAGGCATCTTTCTATCCTTAACTCCTAGTCTGTAGTAAGTACTTGTTATTGAATGAGATTCTTAATACAGTGAATACAGTCCACTACCTCCCTACATCTAGAATGTTGAACTTAAGAGAACCTACTTAATGATCTATATCAGTGAAGGGAACTAGTAATGCAGCTAATTAAAAAGAGCAAGTGTTCTTCCATTAGAGCAAGAAAATGAACAGCCAGATCCATTACTATAACCAGTGATGAAAGAGGCACAGTATTTTGACTATCATCCATGGATGTTAGAATAAAAGTATTATTCAATACTATCCACACCACTATTGATTTCTTTCATTTAATGCACTTAATTTGTTGTGGAAAAAAAAAGTCTTTAAAAATGTGACTTTGATCAGTGCAGTGTGAGAAAAATCTAGACCTAGATTTTGTACCTTGGACAAGGGTGCTCTGAAAAGTCCCCTTGTGTACTTCTTCCATGAGTCTGAACTGTGCTGCCTTTCTGAGTAAATTACTTTATCCGGTCATTTTAATCAAATTGCCTTTAAATTGGTCTTTTGTCAGGTACTGTCTATGCTACATGGCTATTCAGATCAAAAAGTCATGTCCTGGTGATAGATATTATCATTAACATTAAGATAGTAAATTGAAAAAAAAACTTGATCAAAAGAATTGATTTAAGTGTCTTATGACAAAGTGTAGTCAAGGAATTTACCTTCTGTGTTATGAAATTCAAAGTTAATTGAACCAGGTTTAAGAAATAAAACAAAACTTTATTACATGAAGATTGATTTTGCAACAAACCTGTCTTTGAGGGTCACTGGCAGATTTGACTTTTTCACCAATGTCTCCCAGAATTTTGATGAGTTTCTGTTCCTTGGAAAACTCATCACTCAAGGCTTTTCCTGCACAGAATTGGAGAGCAGCCAATAGCTTCTGATACCAGCTTTTAAAATAAGCTTCATTCTGTGCATCCTTTAGCAGCCTGAAGGAGAGAAAACAAATTCTTGTATCTAAAGCTGATTTTTAAAACACCTCTAGCAGGAACAATAAGTGTGTTTCAGACTAATCTGTATGTGGTGGTTTTGGGCAGTTTAACAGGCCAGGCTGGGGAAAATGTTGTTTATTTGTTGGCAGTCATCATTTCACCTGATAGTTAATGAGATTCCAAGAGTGAAGAATCAATAAGAGACCTTCCTTTCCTCATTTCAGTTCACAGTGCACTTTTTCCTCTTTCAGGCTTCTTAAATTCTATAGCAAATACTTATCTTAAGAGCATATATTTGACTTCTTATTAAAATACAGTTTAGAAATGGTATTTATTAGTCACTACACTATATGGCAATCTAACCATCAACCCCACATTTTTCTGCTTTTCTTCAAAAAATAATGTCTCCACACTGTCACATACGTTAAGTATTGCTCTTTCTTCCAACACCTCCCTTTGATTACCTGGAGGAAGATATTGTAAAGGCAAGAGCATGGTTTTTGTTTTCAGGCACTTCTGGATTCAAATCTCAGCCCTACAACTTACAAGTAAGTTAGGCCAGTTACTTAACCGGGCTGAGGTTAAAATAAAGAAATAACTCTGACTCCATAGAACTGTATGGAATATAGAATAAGCTGATGCTATTCTAATTTGAAAGGGCTTAGCACAAAGTATGTACTAGTAGTCAAAAAACATCAGTTTATCTGTATCCTGCAGCCTCCCCAAGCCAGCTTCTGTCACTGTCTGGCAGTCTGCTTGTATCATGAACACGGGAGGCATAGAACAAAAAAAGGGAAGGATACTTCGCTAGGTAATGGAGCAGTCACAATTATTTGATTACGCTTTCTGCCATGTGACAATTTCTATTGCCTTGAAATTAATTCCAACACGCTTAAACTTTACTTTTTATTATGCCCTAAAACACTGAAAATAAAAGACTGATTCCCTTGAATGTTAACCTCTCTTTGATTGATTCTTTAATTCTTGTCTCTAATCTTCTTCTCTTCTGAAAAATAATTATCATTCAAAGGACTAGAAGAAAGTTATTGTGAGAATGAAATACTGAAAAAAGGATTAAATGCCTAGCAGCCAAAATATATATAGATGAGTTTCATTCTGCATTCCTAATTTTGCATCTCTGCCCAATATGTATTGTGCTACAGAGACTCTAAGAAACACATTATTTTCATTTGTTCTATGTTCTCTGTTCCTACACATCTGAGTTAAAAAATTAATTGAATGAGGGCTTCCCTGGTGGCGCAGTGGTTGAGAATCTGCCTGCTAATGCAGGGGACACGGGTTCGAGCCCTGGTCTGGGAGGATCCCACATGCCGCGGAGCAACTAGGCCCGTGAGCCATAACTACGGAGCCTGCGCGTCTGGAGCCTGTGCTCCGCAACAAGAGAGGCCGTGATAGTGAGAGGCCTGCGCACCGCGATGAGAAGTGGCCCCCACTTGCCACAACTAGAGAAAGCCCTCGCACAGAAACGAAGACCCAACACAGCAAAAATAAATAATAAATTAATTAATAAACTCCTACCCCCAACATCTTCTTTAAAAAAAAAAATTAATTGAATGAACCTGGCTTTTTTTTTTTTTTTTAGGTAAGGGCTTGTTCCCTTGTCATTGTTACAAAGCCCACTTATCTCCTAGCACCTCTTTTACTTTACCAAAGGAAATATAATAATGCTGGAAAAATGCTGGAAAGCATTAAAAAACAAAAATATCCTCAAGGGTCTAAAGATGTATTGATGGAAAATATAATCCATATACAATTATACCTTCAATGTAAGAAGAATAGTTGACAATGAAAAGTTTTCCAACCCACCTCTATGGTGAGATTTTTGAAATGTCAGATGCAATAAATGTATCACACCATTATTTGGAGGCTCTAAGAAAACGAGTGTTATGTGATTATGAATTGGAAAGCCCCAAAGAAAGCATCCACATCTGAAAGTTCAAGGTATTTTATGCAGAATTATACCTCAGAGATTTCACAGTGTTTTGAGGACTTTGGTAATATACCATTGTACAGTCTACTTGGTTTTCAGTGGACGTAGGGAATTGATGGGTAGAGTATTTCTATATCCTGTATCAATGCTTGCCAGCATTTTCATACACTTTGAATATTGAGTTACTTGTTTTTAAAGATATTTAAAACCTGTTCTGGTACATAAATATAACTCTATAACCACCTGACTGCTATACACATGATAAAAGGAAAGGTTATCCTGCACAAAGTCAACTTTTTACTAAAATTCTTAAAGAAAATATATATTTTAGGGGTGGGGAGTCATAGGAATTGTCAAAATTATCTAATTAGTATTCCTAATACTCAATTCTTATTCTATGAGAAATGTATTTGCTTCTCTCATGAGCAGCTGATTCAAGGAGGGAAAAAAAAATCAGTCTGATTTCTTGCTCAAAATAAAACAGCAGGGGAGATTTGCAGAGAGAATACGTGACTATGTTTTAAAAAATTTTAAAGTGAAGAAAACTCAGTGTATTCCATTGTGATTATTTTCCTTATAGAACATACCTCATGCAAACTCTCATTCCTGCCATTATGACATGCTCTCCTGGTGAGATTTGGTTCAAGCTCTATGGCTTTTTATCCAACTTTAAAGTTTTTTACAAATTGCAGAATTGAAATCATACTGTGTTATAGATGACCACGAGAGGTCAGTTAGTCTATTCCTGTGTCTTTAGGCACAGTCACTTTAACTGATGAGAGAAATTAATATGTCCTTTAATTTTAATCAATTCAGAGAAATTTGGACTATACAGTTTTGGGTGGAGAGTTAGCCAATTCTATGTCAATGACCTTCACCATCAGGAAGTGGTTAAAACCCTCATGTGGTAGTTTTTACCACTTGCCTCTGTTTGTTAAGACTGTGGAAAACAGCTAGCCACTTTCCCTTAAGCATTAAAGAAACCCTTTTCATAAGGCACTGTCACTGGGAGACACAGAATTGCTTATGCCAAATTCAAAAAAAAAATCTTTTTTTTAGGTTCAGGTCAAGGGACTGAGAAATATGAAGTAAGACTTGGTGTTGAAAGTTGGGCTTTTAAGATACAGACGATGTGACCACATACAAACTGTGAGGTAAATCTCAAAATGTCAGAGACCTGTTTATCCTAGTGCATGCGAGATCCAGGAATGGTTCAACTTGATATTATTATTTTTTTTTGTGTGTGTGTGTGTGGTACGCGGGCCTCTCACTGTTGTGGCCTCTCCCATTGTGGAGCACAGGCTCCGGACGCGCAGGCTCAGCGGCCATGGCTCACGGGCCCAGCCGCTCTGCGGCATGTGGGATCTTCCCGGACCAGGGCACGAACCTACGTCCCCTGCATCGGCAGGCGGACTCTCAACCGCTGTGCCACCAGGGAAGCCCAACTTGATATTATTTTGTATAGGTGTCTTATGGACTGTAAGTAATGACAACATTAAAATGAGAATAAATGCATAAAATCTAGCTGATTAAAGGTAAGGGTAGTGTTGAGTATGAGAGGCAAAAAGCAAGAAGAGAAGCAAACATAACCCAGGTGACTGAGCATATTTGTTATAGGATATCATAAAGGCATTTGCCTAAATTAAGGAGCTAGTGGTGGACTCAGATACACAAACCCCAGCTAGCATGAAATGGAGATTTTCCTTGGAAATAAGAGCTTTTCTCCATTTCTTCATGCACAAAGTGCTTCTGATCCCATGATGAGTGACTTGCTGGAGGCCCAGGAAAAGTACAGATAGGTCTCATTTCATCAGTCTACCAGCAGGACAGAACAGACTAATCATGGCAACCCAGCCCTCCTTGTCTCATGACTCCCTTCAGTGTAGCTCTTAATTTTAATTCTCAACAGCACAATATCCCACAAATTAGGGCTTGCCTTAAATTTTTTACCCTCTTGTGTATTTCTTGTGAGTGAAGAGGGGAAACAACATCCAGAAGAAAACTGAGCTACACGTGAAGATGAGTGATTTCAGGTCACTCCAGGACCTCCCCTTTCCATTTCCTCTATTGGTGGCTACTTTATGGGGAGTAAGATGTGTGACTCAGTAGACCAGGTCTTAGTGAGCACAGGTGGATTTTAAAATGTGACTTCTTCAAGTGTATTTATAACCCTGGGACATATAAAGGCTGAAATGCAATACCTGATATGGAATTTTTAATTTTAAGGTTTCAATAGTGTGTTAAGAAGTGAAAAGCATATATCTCTTTAGCCTTTACAACTTTATTTTACTTCTCATTGGTTGAGAGATTTACTTAATATTTCCCTAAACTGAGGAACTTCATACATTTTATTGTCTTGCAAATATAACTGTTTCCTATGACTAGCTCATTTTTAGAATATTGATTTGCTCTTTCAGAAATATAGCACCGAACTTCTTTTGAATTTTGTATATAAGGAGCATTACATGGTCCAAGTCTGCAGAAATGTGATTTCCAATCAATAGTTATTTTGCAACATGTTTGTCAATAAGCCACTTTGAAACAACTTGAATATAAAACAATTAAAAGGGAATAAATTCAGAAAATAATGAAATCCATGCTCTAGAGATTTTATACATTTTTAGAACACTTAAATATATGAGACGGGCCCTTAAGGTATGTAACCGACTTAATTTTATCCCCATATTTCAATTTATATATCTAATATTTATTACCACCTCAAAAACAGTAATTCAGAATGTTACAGTTCATACTTATGATTTTTCCATCGTGTTCACATTATGTGGTAGATTTATTTTTCCCAACTCCATGCTTTCTTCCCTGAAGCTTATACAACCACGCTCTGCTCTGTGACTTCCAGTGCCTCCCCAGAGGCATCTACTTCTCCACCCCTTGTCTGGATTGGCCATGTGACTCACTTTAGCCAACAGGATGCGACTGGATAAAATGTATGCCCGAGTCCATGGGGATGCTTTAAATGTGCTCTCATGGATTGGTCTGCTCTCCTGTACTTCTGCTATCTGTCACGAGAACAGCGTGTCCCTGCTGGGGGATGTTCCTTCAGTGCTGGAATGAGAGCTGAGCATTGCTGTGAGGAGTCCAGTGCAGCCAAGCGGAAGTACAGCAAGTCTGCAGCCTGCATGCTGCATACGTGAGAAAGAAGTCTTTTTTGCTGTAAGCCACTGAAACTTTGGGGCTATTTGTTGCTGTGGTAAAAATTAATGAATATGCCAAGTTTCATATTATTTCTTTTTCCCTTTTCTTTGTTTTTGTTTTCATTTGTTTGTTTGTATTGCCTTTAGAATATGGAGCACATTTTTTAAACCTCCCCAGTGTTAGTCCTGAGGATACTTTGGGGCAAAACTAATTACTGAAAATAAACAAAAGTCATCTGGAGACAAGTCTGGTGAATTAGATGGGTGATCAATTTGAGTATAACATTTTAGATCAAAAAAACTATAAAAGTAATAAAAATGGCTTTCTTCTATGGATCCTAAAAAGCCCCAAAGTGTATTTCAAAAACAATTTGATCTGGTTCATTTGGACATGTATATTATGTTATACTGCTAAAATTTTATTGTTATTTTGTTACACTAACATTCTCTTTGACTCATTTAAAAGTGTGAGTAGGCTTATGTACCATCTGCTGTCTGTCCAGCCAAGTGTTTGAGTATCTAATAGGAAATTCTTTCTGAGTAAAAATGCACTAATGAGTGCAATAGGGCAATAGCAAGTGTTTTTTTAAAGACTTATATAACACAGGACTAGACAAATCTAACACATTACCAGACAAAGGGTCTGATGGCTGAGGGCAGTGAGGGAGGTAGTACACCTGGCAGTTTGGGAAACTGAGCTCTGCTCTAATGGTAACAGCTGAAAGACTAAGATGGCTAAATAGGGAGGGGGATCAATGGTTTTGGACAAGGAAGCATCTATCTATATCAGCATGTTTAATGGAACTCCCTTTACTGCCCTGGAGTTGGCGACCAAGACCCAAGATTAAAGAAAAGAGACAACAGGTATCCTATGTTTTAAGAATAGCCAAAGAAACAACTGGAAGTCAGAGAACTCTTAGAGGTTTATTGGGAGATGGCCAAAATGGCTATGATACACCAAGTGTTATCTCCCCTCCTGGACCTTAGTATATATTTGCAAGTGGGGGTGAAGGAAAGGGCTGTTTGAGAGTCATGAGTCATCAACTTAGTGAGGGATAGAGTGGATCCGCTACCCCCACTCATCCTTGCAAAGTCCAGTGAGGAGGGAAGCTCAAAGATACCCATTGATTCAGATGTGTGCAAGAATGGGAGACTATTGCCTCATTCCCAGGTTAGATTTCTGCTCTAAAAGAGGGTTTGTTGAAAGACAGGATAGCAAAGGAGCAGCCTGCATTTTTGCACCCTAACTGGCCAAGCAAGGATGTGTGAATTTCTCAAGGTTCAAATAAACACATGGAAGTAATTAAATGTGATCCACTCCTGTGTAGGAAGAGGTTGAGCCAAAGGCAGATCTCCTGGTGGGAAGTCCTGCAAGGCTACCCAAGGTACACACTCAGATGAGGTAGCCAGCTTTGACAGTGAACCCAGAGCGGGCCTTGATGTAAAGCCAGAGACCACAGACAGGGGATTGTACTTGCTTGCCTCAACAAGTGTGAGGGTCACTTTCCTCTTTCTCTTTCTTTCCCACTCCAAAGTCAAGAAAAGCTAGAACTAAAAGACAGAGAGAGAAGAGGAATGAAACAGCAGACAATATTCTCCCCACCACAAGTCCCCCAAGCTAAAGCTTGGCTGGTGCTGGAGAATGGGGAGGAGGTATGTGTCAAACTGGAGAAGAAAATAGTTTTAAATTGGACAAAAGTGGTGAAGAGTTTGTTATCTAAAAGTGACCAGGAAACTATGGAATCTACCCTGGTTTTAATTAGAAAATGTAAAATGGCAAAAGTAGTATTTTTAAAATAATAAAAACTTTTATTGGAGACCTACCAATACCAAGCTCAGCCAATTTAAAGAAAACTAGGTGAGACCGTTAAACATCTACAAGTCAGTGCAGGAAGAAATACAGCTTCAGAAAATGCACTGATTGCACTGCACGAGAGACAAAGCTTCAACATGCAGAATCAAAACTGGGGAGTCTTGCTCCCCAGATCTTCAGAGAGTTGGCTGAGATTTGTCTTTTTGCCTTTCTTCATCCCCGTGCAGCCACTCACTGCTCTTATAGAGCATTGCCGATTCTGGCTTCATTTGTGGATGACCATTGTTAAGCACAGAACTGTGTTCAAGAAATCAAAGTTGTTTCATCAAGAAATAGGTTATTAACACTGAATATATGTGGATATATAGGTATATATTTACTATTAAAATTGATACTTTATCATCATATCAAAATCTTTAACAGTTATGACCAGTTGCATAGTTAATTATAAGCTTAAATGGTATTATTCTGAATGAAAACTAGCCATAGATGGTACCCAGTTTGCGTACACACTTGTAATCAGGATGACTGTTACACTGCAGTGTTGCTCTCTTAGGATCATCTGGAAGCTATGAAGGAAAAAAAAAAAAAAAACTATGCTGAGCAGGTAAGTTTCCCTGAATAAGATTCTTAAATCTATAATTAGGAATCAGAGCCTGTTCCCACTCATCTTGCTGAGGGATATAGTCAATTTGGGAGATACAGGTAAATAAATCAAACTCTTTCCAATCCACTCATATGTATTCGAATGTTCACGTTTAATATACTGAATGATGTGATATCAGAGCAGAAACTCCCTTCCTCCTCTCATTCCAACACACACTTCTGCTTAGGGTAAGTTATTTTATTCAAATCATTTTCCTTACCTTAGCACCAAGCTGTGAATGGCTATCAGTGACCTCTCTCATCCCCTACTGTTATACTCCTTATGTGCTTACTAACCCTAAAACAAAACAAAACAAAACAGGTGGAATTTTGGCCCTGGGCACACTTTAGAAGAGATAGCTTTCTGTGAGACCCTCCTGTGATGCCTTTCCCTTTTTTCTCATTCTGGTTTTATCCCCTTCCTGATCCCCAAGAATCTCTCAGATCCTGCCACTCTTCCTTTGCCAAAAGCTCCACCTAGCTCTGCTCTCTCCTGTTGTGTCCTGGGATCTCAATTAGTCCTTGTTTTTCTTACTCGAGTCAAACACATGTCTCTCACTGTAAATTACACTCATATCCTCAGAGAATAATATTACATTAGTATAGAGCTGAACCCCATTTTGAGATAATCTCTCCCACCCGTCACATTTATTAGGTGAGGAAACTGAAAGATTAAGAGACCTGCCTAAGGTCTTTAGGACTAGAACCCTCAGTTCTTAACCATTGCTCCAGGCACTTTCCACAGCACCATATTTTGTGTCTGTTATGGACCAAATGTTTGTGTCCACCCAAAATTTGTATGTTGAAGCTCTAATTCCCAATGTGATGATACTGGAGTTGGAACCTTTGGGAGGTGATTAAGTTTAGATAAGGCCATGACAGTGGGGTCCTATAATTAGATTATTGCCCTTATAAGAAGAAGAGACTGGAGCTCTGCCAGGTGAGGACACTGAGAAGGTGTCCAGCGTCCATCCCTGAGCCAGGAAGAGGGCCCTCACAGGGAATTGAAATTGGCCGGCACCTCAGTCAGACTTCCCAGCCTCCAGAACTGTGAGAAATAAATTCCTGTTGTTTAAGGCACACAGTCTATGTTATTTTTTATTGCAGCCTGAGCTGATTAACACAGTGTCCTAAAAACCAGTAAAACACGACTTGGAAGATGATTTTCCACTTGCATCACCTCTGGCAAGAAACTTAATGCTTTAGCTCTTCACTTTCCTACTCTGTAGAATGTTGGAGTTTGTGACGTTTGGTAAGATACCTTCCAGCTCTAGGGCTCCATGACTGTAATACTTAATGAACTTATCCAGCATTTATGGCAGGCATTTTCCAAGCATTTTATGTAGCTGTGTTAGGTAATCCTCACATCCGCTCCAGGCAACGTGATTCCTTCCATTTACAGACGAGGATATTATGGTTTATAGAGGTCAAATAACTTGCCCAAAGTCACCCTATCTGTGGACCAGGGATTCAAATGCAAGTTTATCTGACTCCAAAGCCCTTGCTGTTCACCATCATGCTGCACCACCTCCTGATATCCTAACATAGATACCAGCTGGCGATTTAGCCCGAGACTAATACACAATCTAGGAATTCTCTTTTTGCTACTTTCTTATTATGTTTCTCTTTAATATCTTTCTCTTACTTCCTGTTTCCTAACCCTCAGAAATCTCATGCTCTCCTGACTTCTTTCTTTCCAAAGTTCCTCATTTAATTTTGCCCTTCTACCTACAAATTCCCTGCCAAAACCACCAACAAATGCTAATAATGTTTTCCTTTCTGCTTTTAACATATTTTTGAACTTTTAAAGAAGAGCTTGTTAACCTAAATATATTTTGTGTAAAATACTTATAAGCAGGAATACTTTTCTCTCCCCTACCTCACCTGTAAAAAGAATAGAATATGTGGATCTACTTTGATAATGCAAGTAATACACTCACCTCTGCTGTCCTTCCTCACTTTAAAAAGTGAGACCAACTCCACAACTTCAAAGGACCTGGACTTTTATGGTTTATTTACACAAGTGGTGGTGCTGAATGGGGCTAGGAGAGTGGAGGGAGAAGATGCTGAATTGAAAGTAACACCCTGATTGCACTTGGGAACCTAAAAATCCTGATGAGCTGTGCACACACAACAGATGTGCCTTGAGCTACCCACCTTAACTGGGCCTGTGGGTCCAAATAATTCCAAGTTGTGGCAGGAGAGAAATGCAGAGTCATTAACAACAGCACATGTGCCAAAATAAAATAAATTCTGCTTGACATCTAATTAATGTTCAAATCCATGCTTGTGTAATTTTAAACTAGTCCAATAGATGTCTACATTTTCCCTTACTTACATTTGAAAATATGGTTCTGAACTGAGTTCCTAAACTCAGCCTTTTTTTTATATATATATTTTTTTCTGAATACATATATAGTTACTTTAAAGGCAGTGTAAGCACCTTTTTCATAAACTTTCCTTAACAAAATTTCTTTTAATGGCAAAGAAATTCCTTTGCTATATGAATGTTTCATAAGGACAGCAACCTAATAATAAAAATCCTCTTTACCCCTCGGCCTTTTGTTCTTGCACAGCCCTCTGATGAAAGTTGGATAATCATTACACTGTGCAGTGAACAAGTCATGTGTTTGAACACAGCCGGAGGGGCAGGTTTACAGGGCTAAGGCAAAGCTGGCTTTGAAATACCTAGCTTCCCCAGAACCCGGTCGCATCAGAACCTCAGTTTCAAATCACAGCTGGGGCAGCCGCTTCACTCTTCATTCTTCAGAGGCACGGATAGTGTGGTTTATTCTGTGAGGATATTAAAGATTCCCTGAGATACTATCCATAAGATGTGGAGCTGTGTTTGATGTCCTCAGAAAATTTCTGGGACATTCTTGCTCACCGTCATGAAACAGCGTGTCTCCTGAAGTCAGCAAGCACCATTTAATCCCTCTCCTTTTAGAGATTCAATACAGCCTTACAGATGTTCTAGGAAGCCTGTATAATCTACCTGGTTAATTTTCAGTTGATTTCTGTGATGTTGTTGTTGTTGTTTATGCTGTTGTTCAGGTTGTACTTGCCAGGCAGGGATAATCGCCCTATCCACTCTATCGTATGAATGTGGAAAGAGTACTAAGCCTATTCCATCTCCAGTGCTCTCTGTATGCACAAGTAACTTAGCAGTTCCAACCTCAGTCTTTCCATTTCTAAAATGATAATAATGATTGTCCTATCATCAGATCTATGTTACTGTTATGGACTGAATTGTGCTCCCCAAATTCTTCTGTTGAAGCCCTAACTCCCAACATGACTGTATTTGAAGACAGGCCTTTAAGGAGGTAATTAAGATTAAATGAGATCATAAGGGTGTGGACATAATCCAACAGAATTAGTGTTCACGTAAGAAGAGGAAGAGACACCAGGTAAGCATGCACACAGAAAAAAGGCCATGTGAGGACCCAGTGGGCTGTTGGTAAGACAGGAAGTCTGTTTTCAGGTCTTACCAGTAACCAACCCTTCAGCACCTTGATCTTGGACTTCTAGCTTCCAGAATTGGAAGAAAATAAATTTTTACTGTTTCAGCCACCCAGTCTGTGGTACTCTGATATGGCAGCCCTGGTAGACTAATATAGTTTCCAACCTAGAGCTCATTTTTCCAATCCAGACCTCTAGAAGCCAGAAAAGGCAAGGAAGTAGATTCTCCCCTAGAACCTCTGGAAGGAATGCAGTTCTGTTAATACCTTGATTTTAGCCTGACAAGACCCATTTTCTGATTTTTAATCTCCAGAACTAAATTGGTGGTAATTTGTTACAGCAGCAATAGTAAACTAATACACTTGCTATTGGGCCTTACTGAGAAATGGAATTCTTTGTAATGCAAGTTATATAACATCCCTCGTAAAATAAATACACCATTCAAAAATTAAGAAATACTAAAGAAAAATTAACAGAAAACCACACCCAAGTTCCTTTGTAATACGATGAACTGAACAGTTAGACGTTATTATCAAACCAGTTAGAGTACAAGTATGGCTGAGGGTCCAGGAAACAGTCATTCTTGTGCACTGCTAGTGACAGTGTAAATTCCTACAATCTTACTTAATAAAGGGTAATCTTGCAATGTAGATCAAAAGAAGTATAAACATTTACAATCTCTATTCCAGCAATTCCACTCTTGGAAAACAGCCCACAGAAATAACTAAGGACCTATGCAAGCATTTAAGCACAAGGAGTTCAACTCAAGGTGACTATAATAGGAAAATACAGGAAACAATCTGAATTTCCAATAATAGGGGGTTAGCTAATTGTATCATAATAAATTTAATATAATAAATTAACAATATTAATTAACAACGGAATACTGGTCAGTTGTAAAAATAACATTGTGAAAGTGTACTTATTTTTTGGAAAGATGCTCAGGGCAAGTTGTATCTTTAAAATAAAGCTATGTACAACACAATATCTGCAATATAATATTATTATTAGAGTGTATATAATACACACAGATTATACACCTAATACACATAAACACACAAATTTGGGAGAATATTTGCCAGCAAGGCCTACTAATGGCTAACACATATCACAACTGAATTGCAGCATCTATTCTAAGCATTCTACGTATATTAACTCATTTGATTCTCCCACCAAACCTAGACAGTAAGTACTATTATTAGTTTCTATTCTACACCTGAGGAAATCAAGGCCTAGAAAGTTTAATTTGTTCAGTGTGATATAAATAGTGAGTGGGAGATCTGGTAATTCTACCCTGGTAATCAATGTGCAGGATCTATGTGCCTAACCACTGGAAATTCTGCCTTCTCCCACAGGGGCTAACCTTAAATGCTGGGATTAGTGACACTTGAAAAAAATATTTTTGCTGATCTACATTTTCTAGTTTTGATATAACAACAACAAAAATAATAACAAAGATTAAGATATATTGAGAGCTTTAATTATTCTAGGTATTGTGCTAAGTGCTTTATAGGCATGATCTCAATTAATCCTAATTAACATCTTATGAAGCAATATTTTTAATCATCCTGTTTTGCATATTAAGTAACTAGATCTTAGAGAGGTTAAGATACATTTTCACAGTCACAAAACTACTGAGTGTCAGATTGAAGTTCACATCTACCTGAATCCAAAGCCTCTGTTTTTAACTACTGTCATGCTGCCTGAATAAATATAACATTGTAGAAAATTCATTAAAAGAAAAGAAACCCTCCCTTTCTGGCCTTAGGTTCAGAGTTTCAATACAGCATCTGATGTAGATTAATAACAGTGATTCTCTACACACTATAGACTTGGTTATATTAGGTATATTTCATCAAAAAAGAGTTCAATTTAGGCACAGGTTAAACATTCAACAGACTAGAAATGAATCTCAACAAAACTAATGCATTTCCAATATAAAATCCAAGTATTGAGATTTGAATTTAATGGTTCCTAATAGGAAAGATACCCACTACATAATATAAAGGAGTGAAGCAGTCTATACATTCATAGGGATCAATACCTAAATAGTAGAAATTTCTTTCTCACCCTTTCCCATGAACATTTCCTTGAGGCTTCTGCTGTAGTAAAAGGAAGTTTTCAACAAAATAGCTGCTTCCTAATGTAGGTTACCTTATTAATTAGTTCCTCATGTAGGCTAGTCTCCTTTTCTTTTTCCTAAATGCCTTAGAATTAGGTGAGTGGCTAAAACAACTCACATTGGACTGACTTGTGCCAAACATATGCACTTCTACATACAATTATTTATGGGGATCTATATTATAAGATTTAAGGATTGTCTGAGAAGCAGTTACATATTTTTAAAAAAAGATTAGCTGAGGGTTTCCAGATGATAAACTTCTTCAAACTCTCTTTCCCCAAGGATTCTTTTTCTCAGATTTTAATGAGAATGAGAGCTGATAGGCTACAAACTTAGTGGCTTAAGACCATGGCCACGTATTAGCTATGGATCAGCAGTCCAAGCATGGTGTGGCTGGGTAGTCTGTTCAGGGTATCATAATGCTGAAATCCATGTATTGGCCAGACAGAGTAATCCTCTGGAGACTCTGGGGAAAAATTTGCCTCCAAGCTCATTCAGATCGCTGTCAGAATTCAGATCCTCGTGGTTGTAGAACTGAAGTCTCCATTCCCTTACTGGCTATCAGTTGGGGTCACTCTCAGCAAGTAGGGGTCATTGTCATTTCTTGGCACATGGTCCCCTCCACCTTCAAAGTTAGCTATAGAGCATCTCCTCACATTGATTCCCTCTCACACTTGGAATTGTTGTAGTGACTTCATCTTCTGCCAGCTACGGGAAACTCTGCTAATAAGGGCTCAACTGATTGGTCAGGCCCACTCAGGATAATCTCCCTTTTGCCATATACAGGCATACTTCATTTTACTGTGCTTTGCTTTATTGTGCTTCCCAGGTACTGCATTTTTTTACAAATTCAAAATCTGTGGCAACCCCGCTTTGAATAAGTCTATTGGCGCCATTTTTGCAACAGCATTTGCTCACTTCGTGTCTCTGTGTCACATTTTGGTAATTCTCACAATATTTTAGACTTTTTCATTATTATATATTTGTTATAGTGGCCTATGATCAGTAATGTTTGATGTTACCATTGTAATTGTTTTGGGGCACCATGACCGTGCCTACCTAAGGTGGTGAACTTAATGGATTGTTGAAATGACAACAAAGGATTTAGAATATTACATAAACTTAGTTGATCAAGCAGTGGCAGGGTTTGAGAGGACTGACTTTAATTTTGAAAGAAGTTCTGCTGTGGGTAAAATGCTATCAAACAACATTGCGTGCTACAGAGAAATTATTCATGAAAAGAAGGGTCAAACCATGCTGCAAACTTCATTGTTATCTTATTTTGAGAAACTGCCACGGCCACCCCAACCTTCAGCAACTACCACCCTGATCAGTCAGCAGCCATCAGCATCGAGGCAAGAACCTCCACCAGTAAAAAGATTACAACTCACTGAAGGCTCAGATGATTGGTAACAAGTTTTACCAATAAAGTATTTTTAAATTAAGATATGTACTCTATTTTTAGACATAATGCTATTGCATACTTAATAGACTACAGTATAAAGTAAACATACTTTTATATGTACTGGGAAACCAAAAAGTTTGTGTGACTTGCTTTACTGTGATATTCGCTTTATTGTGGTTGTCTGGAACTGAACCTTCAGTATCTGAGATATGCCTGTAATGTAACAATCACAGGAGTGATATCATATTCACAACTTCTTCCCATTGAAAGGCAGGGGATCTTACAAGGGCAGGGGTCATTGCGGGTCATCTTAGAATTCTGCCTACTACCTCTACTGAGCACTTGTCACTGATCTATTATACATAATAAGCATCTACAACATGCCAGGCACAGTACTAAGCATTTGATTGAACAAGACTAATGGTGAAATTTACTTATTCTCTTGATTTAATCCATCGCTCGTTATATAGGCAAATTGTTTGGAGGGATGGAAATTTGTTCTAAATAATACAGTATGGCTGGACAGCTGTTAATTCATGTTAACATTTCTTTCATTCCTTAAAAGATATAATATATTAAAATGTTCAATCCACTTTTGAAAATTAAAAGCAATTGGAAGATCTATCCCTAAAATTTTCTATCTTTTCATCTCTATAAAATTAACCTTGATTACAGTGGATAAGATGAAGGTAGTAAATGGGAGGCGCTAGCCCATAAAATTTAAGATGTTTAAATCTTATCTTTTGAACACTGATATAAAATAAATGGTTAACATTAAAAAGGAAAAAAAGATTGTAAAAGGAATGCATGGTGTAGTTTTTTTTTAACTTGACGAAAACCAACCAACCAAACAAACAAACAAAAAATACCATACCGTATATTGATTCGAGTTAAATAATGCTAAGCTTCTGATTAGGTTTTATCTACTATCTAGATAATTAACACAACTCTAGATCCATGTACAAAGTCTAATTTGCCATTTTTCATGTTAGAAAGTCCAAGGATTGACAGCTCTGCCATGAGTATCACTAGATTCATTCTGACTGAAAGACAGTCTCAAATAAAAAATGTGGCCTTCCATTAAAAAAAAACTCAGTGCACCTTATTCTTACTTAATAGAGATTGAAAAGCTTTAGAATAAGCACAGATAAGCACATTACAAAGAAGGAGAGTTTGGAACCTTATACTTGCAACATAAAACACTGGGGAAGTTTTTTGGAACTATATGAAGATACATACATTTTCCAAAATCAATGATGTATGTGGTTTAGTCAGGTAGAAACGGGCTCACACAGAACTGAGGCCAATGCTAGTAGCACTAAAGAATGAGCTATATCATTGATCGTCTACATAATAGTATAATTTCCCGATGGCCAAAAGCCATCAACAGTATAATTTCCTGATGGCCACTAAAGAAGGATTGTTAAATTATTTTTCTGTATTGAAGGGATGATGTCGGAATACCCTGTGTTCATATTTGTTTTTTCTTCTCCCTCAGTTACCACCATAAATAAAAGTAAATTCAGAAAGAGAGGTAATATGTAACTTTGAAGAATCAAGCAAAAGCATTTAACTATTCTCTGCTGATATTAATCTTACTTTCACATTTATCTTATAATTTCCTATGCACAAACCACAAAGGACAATATAATATGCATATTTTATCCTACCCATTTTTCAAGGCTCCATTTTATCTTGTTTCCTTCCAGCCGATTTCTCTACTCCAATCCACCCTGCTTGCTCCTTTTTCTTGGTTTCAATTTTATTCTCATTTCACATTAAAATGCATTGCAAGTAACCACTTTTCGATGGCTTCAAGGGTGTTGGTTTTGTCTCTCAGGAATACAAAACTCTTAAAAACTGAATATTGCTGTGTAAAGAGGATGGACTGTAAAATAAGAAAGGCACAGATGTACAGGCTCAAATCCAGATCTGCCTTACTAGCAGTATGGCCTTGGACAAATTATTTAACCTTTTAAGAACTTAATTTCTTCCTAAACTTGTGTCTAGCTTTCCTTAAATCTCTGACTAGTAAACAACTGCCTCTGTTGAGTTCTTTTTGAGGTCAAGGACTCTGTATTACTGCCCTGTAACCCAATAATGAGCACATTTGAACCTCAACCAAGATTTCTGGGCCACTTCTGGGAACTCCAGAATGGTTAAAAAAAATGGTGAAGAAAAGATGGCACAAGGCAAATGTCTCTGACATATTATGAATGGAGGCAGAAAGTCCTTAAATAAAAAGGTATCACGAAGATTTTGAACTTAAAATGAACTGCAATTCAAACTCTGCAATTCAAGAAAAAAAAAAACACGTAAGATTTTAAACTCCAAAATAAACTTTGTCAAATAAGATGATCCTATAGACTATTATTTACATTGAAGCCATTTCTGGCTCCTGGCTCTTTTTTTCCCCCTCTTACCTCTCGTGGGAGGCATCTTCTGATATGGTTCTCAATGATGCCCTTTTGGTGTCCATGCCCTTGTGGAATCCTCTCTCTTGAGTGTTGGCTGAACCTAGTGACTTGCTCCCAACTGATAGAATATGACAAAGGTGATGGGATGTCACTTCTATGATTATATTATAAAACTATGACTTTTGTGTTGCTGGTATTTTCTCTGGCCATTTTTTTATGATTGCTCTGATGAATAAGGTCTCCCAGCAAGGAGCTGAATCTTGTCAACAATTACTTTGAGTCAACTTGGAAGTAAATTCTGTTCCAGCTTAATCTTGAGATGACTGTGCATCCCAGGCTGACACCTTGGTTACAGTCTCTTGAGAAAGAAACCCTGAAGCAAAAGGTCCAGCTAAGCTCTGCCTGAATTCCTGATCCCCAGAAAGAGTAAGATAATAAATATGGTTTTTAAGCCAGGAAGATGTTGGAGTAATTTGTTACCCAGTATTAGATAATGAATATACCTCACTTTCTTTCTTTTTTTTTTTTTTTTTGTGGTACGCGGGCCTCTCACTGTTGTGGCCTCTCCCGTTGCGGAGCACAGGCTCTGGACGCGCAGGCCCAGCGACCATGGCTCATGGTCCCAGCCGCTCTGCGGCATGTGGGATCTTCCCGGACTGGGGCACGAACTTGTGTCCCCTGCATCAGCAGGCGGACTCTCAACCACTGCCCCACCAGGGAAGCCCTATACCTCACTTTCAATTCATCAGTACATCTGTTGGCTTTACGTTCACATTTAGAATAGAAAATTCTGAAATTTTCTGAATTCTAAATTCAAAATTAGAATATAATCTTAGCACTTTACTGCTACACCTTCATCTAATGCAGTACAATTTCTCACCTGATTATTGCGGTAGCCTCCTAAGAACATGTGACTTTTCTGCTTTTGCCCTTCCCCCCTTGATTCTATTTCAAAACAGCAGACAAAATGATCCTATTAATGGAGTTACTCTAATTCAGATACTCAGCCACCTTACAGAGATCTATAAGGGCCTGCCTGGTCTGCTTCCTTTTCCTGTGCACACCTAGCATGACCACACCAGCTTTTCAGAGTTCCCTAACATGCCATCACACTTTGATACCTGCCACTCACACTGTGACACCTTTGCATTTTGTTTTCTCAGCATAGAATGTACTGCACCCAATAGCTTCATGGCTGGTTCCCTGAAAAATCTTTAACTCAAAAGTCTTCTTCTCAGAGACGTCTTACCTGGATGCCCCACCTAAAATTGCAACTTCTCAACATGGTTCCATTTTAGTATTTATCACAATAGAACATTTTATACACTTTATTTATTGTCTGTCTCCTCCACTAGCATGTAAGCCCTATGAGGGATAGAGTTTTTAATTTGTTTACTACTATTATCTCTGGCACATGAAATAGTGCTTAATATATAGTAGGCATTCATTAATTCATGTGTTAATTAAATGAATGAATGAATGAGTGAATGAATACTAATAATTTTCACTTGCTAGAAGAAATTAGTACAAAAACTGTTTTGAAAAGAAGATGTATATCATATAAGTATGCAATGGCATTTTTATAGCACTTAAGGCCACAAGGAGCTTTTGCATTAATAAGCTAAGCACTGGGGTGGAGTTAAGCCAACTCTCGGCTCTTCCTAACAAACAGAAGTAAAGCTTGGCATGGAATACTCCAAACCACAGACAACTGACAACATTCAAATTAGGCACTGAGTCAGAACACTAATTAAAATTTACATTGAAAGCTAACTGACCTGTGTTTACTTGCACAAATTATTTCAATAGCAAATTATTTCCTCTTTCTTTTTTTACTTAAAAAGAATAAAACAAAGATGACAGAAGGTCTCTCTTTGTTGCTTCACAATTGTTCTTCAGAATCAACACCTGTAAGAAAATTCCTAAGGGCAGTTTCCAATGTTCAGTACTGCCATTAACTCAAGATAAGAGTGTTACCTTGAGCTACTGTGTTGAATTTTAGGCCCTAACCCCAACACTCAGGACCTATAAGCCAAGTATTACAACCACAGGTCACCAAACTTTTACATCATACACTTCTCATAAAGAAAAAATTGTGGAGCAACTCTCAGATATGTAAGTTAATTTAAGAGTTATATGCATATTCTTCCATACTAATATGTTACATTATAAAACATATAAAAGATATATTAGAATAGGATAAAAAGAAAATAGTATTTAAAAATAATTTTAATTCCATTGTATGTATCAACCAAGTTGCATTTTTTGCTCTTTCTAAACATTATTACTAATACTAATTGGTGAGAATTATATTATTGAATATTCTGCATTATATTTTTTAATAGATCTTTATTGGAGTATAATTGCTTCACAATACTGTGTTAGTTTCTGCTGTACAACAGTGAATCAGTCATATGCGTACATATATCCCCATATCCCCTCCCTCTTAAGCCTCCCTCCCACCCTCCCCATCCTATGTCTCTAGGTCATTGCAAAACACCGAGCTCATCTCCCTGTGCTATGCTGCTGCTTCCCACTAGCTATGTGTTTTACATTCAGTAGTGTATATGTGTTGAAGCTACTCTCACTTTGCCCCAGCTTCCCCCACCCCCCCGTGTTCTCAAGTCCATTCTTTATGTCTATGTCTTTATTCCTGCCCTGCCACTAGATTTATTAGTACCATTTTTTAAAATTCCATATATATGTGTTAGCATATGGTATTTGTTTTTCTCTTTCTGACTTACTTCACTCTGTATGACAGACTCTAGGTCCATCCGCCTCACTACGAATAACTCAATTTTGTTTCTTTTTACGGCTGAGTAATATTCCATTGTATATATATTTTAAGGTCTTAAAGTTTACTGCTTTATGGTGCCGAGGTCTGGCTTCAATATCTGGTCTACTTGGTTTCATTACTAGAAAAGACCCATCACAAAGATGCATAGATCTAAGTGGGGGAAAGACATAAGAGTCTGCACTATCACAGGTGTATTTTAATAATAATAATTTATAATAATACTATCTAACAGCTAAGCAAACATTTAAAAAATTTTGCTAGAGATTTTTAATATAGTTAATCTACAGCTGCTAGTTGTTCTTACAAGCTAGTGGAAGTTGTTGCACTTTTATACTTTCAAATTCTTTATTTGGAAAATTTTAATGCAAGTTAGAAAATTCTTTCCCCAAGTTTTAAAAGTACATAGATATGAGAGATTTTGCAGGAAATACTTTTATATAATTTTTGGCAACAAATCCACTTAGTTTTGAAAACATATCCAAACAAACATAGCGTTTTTGAAATACTCCCTCTGTAGCACATTTAAAAGAATAACATCTGCTTTTCCACTACTTTAAAAAATTACCTTTATCTTGAAGAGACACATAAAATGCTGTGTGTGCGTGTGTGTGTGTGTGCATTTTGAGAAAATATCTGCCAAGTAACATACTAGACATCACAGAAAAAGCTAAAAATTTGGAACTCATATTTTCATAAATGAAAATGCACAACACACTTTTTATGTTTGCCAGCTTTTTAAAGTGTTCTGTCACCAGATAACCACTGTTTGTCTGGACCATCTGTCTGGACAAAAATTCTTCATGGTTACTTCCTATATTATTACAAAGAATTATAATGATAGGATTCTGCCATCCAAAATAACATAAATCTACTTAACCAGGCACAAGTAAAAAGTGCCAGTGACAATTGCTATATGTTGTGGAATTCATTCTTTCATGACATTATGTGGTCATAAGAGAAAAATGATCACCTGATACTCGAATCAAGTGAGGGTACCAATGAGTACCCTTATATTATAATGCAACAGTTAACTGCAGTATGTAGTTCAATATCTGTATTTAATCACTGAATCAAGGTGAAGCACCATGGAGCATTGGGAAGAAACTGAAGAGGTTTAAGATCTCTACCTACAAGGAGATATTCATATAATTTTTGTCCCTTCTAAATGAAAGAATTTCATTCAACTCCATCTACTCTTTATTCTATGTATATGCTATTAACTAGCAAAAACATCTAGCAATCAAATAAAAAAAAAGAAAGAGAAAACAAGGTCTGTGAAAAGCAGCAGACTAAACAGAGTGTACTTTATTTTGAACAAAGACTATCTTAACACATATATACTTTTGAAGTTAACATAAATCTCTCTGACTGTGATGATTCATGGTACATGGTTCATGACAACAATTAAATATTTACTTTTGCTCATTCCTATATATTAATTGTAACAAAACAACAACAAGCAACAACAAAACCTACTTCCTTCGCTGTAACAGTCAGGGTCCAAACAGGGAACAATGTCCATTTAAATAATTTGTGGAAAGTGTTATGAGACTACTGAAAAAGATATGAGTGGGATGATGGGAAACCACTTTGAACAGGCAATAAGTGGGGGCCACTAACAGTGGAACTGTTAACACTCTTAGGCCTGAGGTGTGGGAGCAGTAACGGGACCTCAGGAAAGAGTCAGTGACCGTGTGAGGAGCAGTGAAGACACAGTCAACTGAAGGAGAGCCTCACAGAGGGAGACAGGGAATGAACATATACCCCAACTTCACTTTCTTCTTTCCCTGTAATAGCCTGCTGGGGCTGCTCATTGGCTGTATCCAACCAAAGGCAAAAGAGACTCTGGAAGCTGTCCATGCCAGTCAGCCTCACAGGGCAGAGAGCAGGGTGGAGGGCGGAGAATGGGTCTGGAGAGGCAAACACAAGACACAAGGCCAGATCTTCTTCGAGTTTATTCCCTTCTTAGGATAAAATAATTAAATGACGGACTGGTACTAAATTCTATGTTAAAAAATGTGAATATGGAAAAGATATGAGGTCAATTATAAAAAAGAAGATATGGGGAGATTACACAGTCTGTTGCTGTTGCCCTAAAGCATGACTAATTACAGGTTTTTAAAAAATTACGTACTTCTTTTACCATTTTGAATAGGTGATGTTTCTACTTTACAAAATCCGAAAGATGTAAATGGGACTACAGTGAAAATTAAGTCTCCAGTTTTCCTTTCCTCGTCCTCATTTTCCCTCCTTACACAAAACCATGGCTACTAGTCTCTTTTGTATACTTACAGAGATTTTTCCATGCATTTGTAATCAAGGGTAAGTAAATAAGTATATATTTCTTATTGTTTACAAGAATAGTAGCATATTATACACACAGAATGCATGTTCCTTTTGAAATGTCATAGCACATCTTTAGATAGTTTTAAATCAGTACACAGAGTGCTTCCTACAGTATGTAGGATTTTATTTGTATGGGTAAAACAAACCCTCTTTTATTAGTTCTCTATTGATGAGCATTTGTTTCTGATCTTTTTCCTACAACCGAAGATATAGTGAATATTATTATATATACATCATTTTTCACATGTTCTACTATATTTATAATGAGTACTTAAAAGCAAAATTGCTTTGTTAAAAGGTTAGTGCATTTAAAATTTTAAATTATATTGATAAATAAATCTCCACGAAGGTCATAACAATTAAACTTCCAGCTGCAGTTTGAGAGTCTGTTTTTCTACATTTTCACCAGTAGAGTGCCACCACATTTTTTATTGTTGTTAATTTGACAGGTTAAAGTGGCATATGATTTTATTTTAATTTCTATTATTATGACTTAGGTTGAGCACCAATTCAGGTGACTAGGGACCATATATATTTATTTTTTAATGGATTATTTGTTTATATCCTTTAACCAGTTTTATGGATTTGTAGGGGTTCCATATTCATTAGGAAAATTAGTTCTTTGCCACTGAATAGAGCGGATTTATAAAACACTTTATTAAAAAGTGTTTTTCTCGGGCTTCCCTGGTGGCGCAGTGGTTGAGAGTCCGCCTGCCGATGCAGGGGACACGGGTTCGTGCCCCGGTCCGGGAAGATCCCACGTACTGCGGAGTGGCTGGGCCCACGAGCCATGGCCCGCTGAGCCTGCGCATCCTGAACCTGTGCTCCGCAACGGGAGAGGCCACAGCAGTGAGAAGGCCCGCGTACCGCAAATAAATAAATAAATAAATAAAAAAATAAGATGGCTGAATGAGTGGTGAGGGTTTAAAAAAAAAAAAAAAAAGTGTTTTTCTATTTAAAAGAAACTCTATCTTTTGTCCTAGAAATTTTATGGTCTCTTTCTTTTTTACCCTCTTTCTCTCGCCTTATGAATCTTTGATATACTTGGAATTTATTTAAGTGTATTATGTAAGATCCAGCTTTTATCGCCCAGTTGGTTATCCAAGCACCATTTATTGAATGATCTATCTTTCCTCCACTGATTTAAAATTCTTTTTATTTAAAAAAATCTACTAAATTATTGAAGATAATTTGGTATTTTTGTTTTTGGCAGTACTATACAGTTTTAATTATGGATAATAATTCATTTTGATCATAAATGTACTAAAATTATAACAAAATCATCCACTGTGCTGAAGAGTGTTCATGAACATATCAAACTTGGAACATAACTTGAATGAGTTTTTGGATTTTGGATGAAACAAGTGGGCTCAGAGAAGTATTTTTAATAAAAATAAAAAATAAAAATATTCATACTCTGTTGGCTAAAAGATCAGATCAATTTAAGCACACTGAAAATAATAAAAGAAAAAATAGTCATTGTTGACATTGCCATATTTGTCATTGTCGTCAGCAGTGGAAATAGAAACTTCAGCATTTATTGACTATTATATGCAGGACCTGGCCATGATTATCCCCATTCTACACTGCGGAAACTGAGGTCGGGAGAATTTAAGATTATGCAGCTAGGAAACATCAGAACCACCACCCCACCTCAATAAAAATGTTGATGAGTGTTTGTTACAAATATTAGGCTACCTGTGAGTATTCATAAGATTCAGGCCTATATACAAGACTAACACATAAATATCAAATGACTGATAAAGACAAAATATGATATAGGATTTCAGCAGAGTTAGAAATCTCAAGATTGGAGTTGTTCAAGCAGGACTTCATATTACTGATGGAACTGGTAAAGAGGATGATTCAGGAAGTAAAGATTATGACTCAAAAGGTCACTCCAGGAAGGGGGACTGAAGGCGAAACATAATGTTTGGAGAATAGGTGTATAGATTTTAGCAGAACGGGAGCTTTTATATTCATTTATGTATTCATTCTGTAAGAGAATAGTGCTTTGGTACTCTCTGATGGACAGGATGAAAGCTGATATTTGTTTCTTATCAAATGAAATACATTCAATACATATGAGAGTTATGAATAAGAGTCAGGCCTGGTGTGAATAACTGCACGGTTATATAATGCTCATGAACTGGGAATGCTGAAGTGGCAACTGTGTAAATAAACATATCTTGGGTGGCCAGGAGAAGGTCGTTACATTCTAAAATGTCTTCCATCAAAACTTTACTGTCCTATTTTAAGATAATCCTTGGATCTTTCTTATGACTAAATGATTAGAGATGACACATACAATTATTAGAATTATTGAATAGTAAGAGGTTAGGAATAGACTTGAGTAGTTATACATTTTGATTTAGCAATTCTTCATTATCTTAATATAATCATAATACAATGTAATTCACTTTTGCCATGAATTGGTTTTCTGTTCATTCTGCCTCTGATTTGCTTCTTTCCTTGTTTTTTAACCAAAATTTCAACTTTTGACAATAGAATTTCTACTACATATGGAATTTTCCAATGCTTATGGAAACAAAAGGGTAAACACGTTCTTCAGAGGTTCCTTTAATTAAACAAGGAAACAATCCAATAAATGGTTTTTTATTTCCTATGTGCTGTGTAATGAACAGAAACGCTTTTCCAAATCATAACAGCATGTGAAATAAAAGTAAAATATATTCACATAGTATTGAACAAAAGTAAAAATATTTAATATACAAGTATACATTTCCTTTTATTACTTATGAAAAATACATGTATACATATACACTCACATACATATATATACACACACTCACAAACATAAACACAGAGACAGCACAACACAGAGTACCCTATTGATTTCTGAATACTAATTCTATTTCTTAATTTATGAGATCATGTTCTAGGTAGTCATTCCAAACTAAAAATTAACACATTGAGCACACAGAGAAACTTGTAGCCTGTATTATTCAGTATTAACTCACTTCTATTTGAAAATGGTAGGTACAAAAAAACACGTAGCTTTTCTTGTCATTTTAAAAGAAGTACTCCTAGATAGTTTAATAAATTGCGAATGTAGTTGGTAACAGCTGAAGAATTATAATGCTATAACTTGGTACTCTTCCTCTCTTTCTTTCCTACAATGAGCCCAGTTTCAGACAGTTAATCTGGCCACTCCTTTCTCATTTCAGCCTGTGTCTTTCTATCAGGTTCTTGGAATCTACTCAGTTTATCCTTATCCATAGCCTCCTTGAAACACAGTGTCAAAACCTCGCTTCCAAGAATTCATCTTAACTAAGCTCACTTAACCCAGAAGACACTTATTTTCCATTCCCTTGACAGTTATTGTAATTATCTTATAATTATTGTGATATTCCTTTATAAATGTTCTTATACTGTTTCAGATTTAATTGCTCGTTTATACTTATTTGTTTAAGAAAGAATGTAAACTTTTTGAGGACAGGCAATAATACTTAATATATTTTTTAAATTGGTCCACTGCATATTTTACAGTGCTCCACACTCAGTATCATTAAATGTCTCTGAGTGAGATGAATATAGTTGTTTCTCATAGTTTGGGGGTTAATATTATCAGTTAAAACAAAGCAACCATGACCATTCATACGTTAAATCCTAATCTGATGTTTCTAAACTGATAGAGTACAGATCTTAAATGCTGCTGATACGTGGTCAAAATTTTTTTTTCCTCCGTAATGAAAACTGGTATTCAGTCCCACGACTGAATTAAAATTTTGTTTACTTAAAGTTTTACATTTTTATAACTTCATTTGAATAATAAAATGCACAGATACAAGTAAGAGATTAAAAGAAAGCAAAGCTTAAAGAATAGTTAAGTCAGGGGTTTAAGTAGAACAATCTGCATTGCTGCACTTGGCATTCCTGTCTCTAGAATGTACTTCTGTATTTAGCACACTGTTCTCATACTTTTATTTTGTCTTTATCATCTGCTCCACTAGTTTGACCTTTGCCGTATCACTGAAAAATCTTGGACTTCTCCTATAACCACACATGATTTTAGAGTTTGCAGCATAGAGGAAATAAATAGGCCCAGAGACAGTAGTTTTGCAAATGAGTAGGTGAATGAATGAACAAGCCAACTAAGCATTCTGGGGAAATAAAAATTTTGAATTATAGTCTTAGATAGATGTGGTTATTTAATATATAGGTCAGAAATTCAATAAAGAAACCATAGTGTAATTGGAAGAGTCAACGTTCATATATATATTAATTGAAATAAATGTACCAAGTTCATGACCTCACCCCAAAGCTTTTTATCTTTGAATAAGTTATTTAGCTTTTTGGAGGCTTAATTTTTTTCATGTATAAAAATAACACTTACCTTTCAGAAAGAGTAGTCAAAGAGTTGCCAGGTCTAGCAAATGAATGTACACGACACCCAGTTAAATTTGAATTTCGGATAAACAATAAATATTTTTTAGCATAGGTATCTCATAAATATTGCATAGGATATACCTGTACTAAAAATTATTCTTTGTTTATATGAAATTCAAATTTAACTGTGCATCTGGTAACCCTACTCGGAGATGACATGCTAAGTACTTGGTACTTGGTACATACTAGATAATGGTCAGAGGTGGTGAAGGTATTGGATGATAATACTTCTGTGACTATGAGAGGCAACATAGTTTAATTAGTGTTCAGAGTGGGAGCTCTGGAGTCAGACTGATTAAAACCTCATTGTCCCACTAACTGTGAGTTCCAGCATATCACTTTTTTTTTTAACATCTTTATTGGAGAATAATTGCTTTACAATGGTGTGTTAGTTTCTGCTTTATAACAAAGTGAATCAGCTGTATGTATACATATATCCCCATATCTCCTCCCTCTTGCATCTCCCTCCCACCCTCCCTATCCCACCCCTCTAGGTGGTCACAAAGCACCGAGCTGATCTCCTGGTGCTACGTGGCTGCTTCCCACTAGCTATCTATTTTACGTTTGGCAGTGTATATATGTCCATGCCACTCTCCCACTTCGTCCCAGCTTACCCCTCCCCCTCCCTGTGTCAAGTCCATTCTCTACATCTGCATCTTTATTCCTGTCCTGACCCTAGGTTCTTCAGAACCATTTTTTTAGATTCCATATATTTGTTTTAGTATAAGGTATTTTTTTTCTCTTGCTGACTTACTTCACTCTGTATGACAGACTCTAGGTCCATCCTCCTCACTACAAATAACTCAATTTCATTTCTTTTTATGGCTGAGTAATATTCCATTGTATATGTGTGCCACATCTTCTTTATCCATTCATCTGTCGATGGACACTTAGGTTGCTTCCATGTCCTGGCTATTGTAAATAGAGCTGCAGTGAACATTGTGGTACATGTCTCTTTTTGAATTATGGTTTTCTCAGGGTATATGTCCAGTAGTGGGATTCCAGCATACTATTTAATGTCTCAATTTTCTTATAACAATAGTATCTAGTGGTGGAGCTATTACATGGATTAAATTAGTTAATACTGGTAAAATATTTAACATAGTGCCAGACACCATCAATATAAGCCCTGGATACATGCTAGTTTTGACTGTGGTTTAGGGTGAGCCACAGTCCCACTTTGCCTGGAACTGAGGGGTTTCCTGGGACATGAGACTTTGAGTGTAAAAACCCAGAGAGTTCAGGACAAACCAAGACATGTAATTTATGATTTTAGCCAGGGAAACAGAAGTCACAGAGAATGCATAGCAGTTAAATAATAATAATAGCAAATAATAACATCATCATCATAATAAAAATAACAGCAATTTAAGTGTTAAAGGCATTGATTATATTTCATATTTACCAGCTCCTGACTAAAACAATTCAAGGAAATCATGTTGAACTGGTAACTTTTAGGAGGATTTAAGGAGGGGAAGATACAGCCTTTGCCTTCAAGGACCTGTCAGTAGGACAGACTTTAAACAATTAATTCCCAGACAATTTGATAAGTAACATAAACAGAAGGCATTTGGGAATCCAGAAAAAGGCTTAACCGACTCTAGCAAAGGATGGAGAAGATTTAGAGAAGATATTTAAAATGGGTATTGAGAAATGCCAAGGACTTTTCCAGGCAAAAGGGGAGAAAAGCATTTTTAGTATCTTCAGAGAGCAGAGAGATGTGAAGGTCGGGGTATCTCCAGGCAGCAGCAGCAAGTATGCTGGTATGGTCTGACCATCAGTGCATTGAGCAAATAGTAGAAAATGAGGCTGAAAAGGCACGTGAAGGACCAAATGTAAAGGGCTTATATGCTTTTCTACTTATGTATCTGCTATGTATGTCTGTAATGTAAAATGAAAATTTAAATTAAATATGAAGCATGATGCAAAGGGAAGATACAGATAGGAAAGATGGACCCAGGAGTCAGGTTAGTATGCAGAATTCATGCTACGTGCTCTTGTTAAAGGTCAGCTAAATTTTTGACCCCAAGTGTGTATGCAGCCAAAGGGGAGGAAGGACATTTAATGAATGTTCACTATGTGCCAAGCACTGTTCTTAACAGTATCAGTCTTCTGGTGCCTTCAAACAGTTTTTAGTCTTGCGAAGATTTTTCAAAAATTAATTTGGCTTTAAAATGTAATATTTATTTTATTAACTTTTTAATTTAAAAAGCCAGTTTTTCCTAAGCTTTTAAGTTTAGTTTACATTTCTTATACTATTTATAAATGTAGTGAATTTTAACAATCACTTTCGATGGGGGGGCGGGGGGCATCTTTGATTAATGTTTTCCCAGTTAGAAACCTAATGCTCTTAAATATTTTGAACTTCATTTATAAATTTAGTATATTTAGCTTTCTTGTTGAATAGCTCAGTAATCTTGAGAGAGAAAAATTTCCCAATATATCTTGTACATAATATTATAAATATAGTGCACTGTTTACTCAAATATTTCATATTATTTATATAGTACCATTTCAACTTAAAAACTCACAAGCCTATTTGATTACTTGGCTAATCTGTTACTCTAAAGGCTACATTCTCTTAAATATTAAAAGGAAATTAAAATGGCATACGTATACATGTAATAATAATTACTACAGTGCAATTCAAATATTTCCATATCTAGTTATAAATCTAAGAATTAAATAATGCTTTCTTAAATGTACCAAAATCTTGGTAATTGTTGAAACTTGGTGATGTATATGTGTGTAGGGGCATGGTTATGGTACTATTCTCTCCATTTTTATAAATATCTGAACATTTTCAAAACAAAAATATTAAAATGCTTTGTCATGAAAGATGCAAGCATGTTATTCCAAACAATCTTGGGATACCTTTTAAAGCAATTTTTGTGTTGCTTTCTCAGCTCAGTGAAATTTCCTAACTATCAGAGTGGTTTCGGGGTAGAACGCTGGCCAGTTGAGGCTTATTTTGCAATTTCTAGGTCAATAGCTTCCAATTGAGGGAGTCTTTAAACCCATGCTCCTTAGATGCACATTAGAAATTACATAATTTTTCAAACTGACATTGTCATTCTACTACATCCTCTCATACCTGCCTCCCCCTGCCATTCCTGCCCTGCCAGCTCCCTATCCACTCCCCACCTCTGCTCCCACAAGCTGCTTTGCCACTTAAGTAAATTTTGCTTTTCTCTGGATCTTAAAATATTTAAAGGACTTTCCTTTTGGGTCCAATGACCCTTAGTGGTGAACCCGAGCAGGACACTGTTGGGCCCTCCTGGGTACAAAAGCCTTTCCAAGTCCCCAGTTTCTTGTTTGCAGAAAGAAGGCTTTAGCATTCTAGACCTTCCCTGAGTTCCAAAGGGCTGATTCAAATAGTTACTAATTAGGGAAGGGAGCGAATACAGAAACAGAGGAGGAGCAGGCAATAAACAATAGTGCAGTAGGGTCTTGATCCTCCTCAAGGGATACATAACAATATATCTGAGTTATTCTGCAGGGACTAAGACCCCCACCCAGGTGGAGGATGGGAACTTCAGGCTGAGCTCAAGAGTCCTAGAATACCACCCTGTTACCTCACCACCAACCAATTAGAAGAAAGTCACACACCCAGCAGCCCGCACCCCATATTTTGCCTTTAAAAATCTCTTCCCCCAAAACCATGGGGGGAGTTCTGGTCTTTTGAGCACAAGCCACCAGTTCTCCTTCCCTGGCCCTGCAATAAGCCTGTCTCTGCTCCAAACTCCAATGTTTCGGAGTTTGTTTGACCTCACTGCACATGGGGCACAGGAACTTGTGTTTGGCAACACTACATCACCATCACTCCCTCCAATACCACTTATATCATAATTTTGGGTGATTTCACTATCCATGTACATGACTTGTTCAATATCCTGGACTCTCAATTCCTTAATCTCCTTTTCTTTAATGATTTTATCTTCAGTATCAGTTGATCACTTGTCATATACGTGACATTGTTAATATCAAAAGTTGCAAACTCTCCTTAATTTCAATTTCAGGCATCTCACTCTCCACCGACCATCTCCTATTTTTTCAGTTCACTGCTCCTGAAACTGAGCAGGACCCTGTGGGGCTCCTGGGCACGGAAGCCTTGCTGTGTCCCGTTTCTTGTTTATAGGGAATAGACTCCAGCCTCCATGACTTTCCCTGAATTCCAAAGGGCAGATTCAAACAGCTGCTAATCAGGTAAGGGAGGGGGTGCAGAGACAAGAGAGGAGCAGCCAAGAAACAATAGTGCAGACTTGGGGCAGGTACTGGTTCCACCTCAAGGGATACATATAACAATATCTTTGAGCTCTTTACAGAACTAAAATCCCAAACAAATGGAAGGTGTTAGCATTCATTCCAGAGAAGACAACCTGAGGCCATATTAAACGAACAAAAGAAGTTCACCAAGAGATTACCTGAGACCAGAGGAGGAGCTTCAAGATGGCGGAAGAGTAAGACAGGGAGATCACCTTCCTCCCCACAAATACATCAGAAATACATCTACATGTGGAACAACACCTATAGAACACCTACTGAATGCTGGCAGAAGACCTCAGACCTCCCTAAAGGCAAGAAACTCCCCACGTACCTGGGTAGGGCAAAAGAAAAAAGAAAAAACAGAGACAGAAGAATAGGGACGGGACCAGCACCTCTGGGAGGGAGCTGTGAAGGAAGAAAGGTTTCCACACACTAGGAAGCCCCTTCGTGGGTGGAGACTGTGGGTGGCGGAGGGGGGAAGCTTCGTAGCCACGGAAGGGAGCGCAGCCACAGGGGTGCAGAGGGCAAAGCGGAGAGATTCCCGCACAGAGGATCAGTGCCGACCGGCACTCACCAGCCTGAGACACTTGTCTGCTCACCCACCGGGGCCGAGGCTGGTGGGGGCTGAGAGCTGAGGCTTTGGCTATGGAGGTCAGATCCCAGGGAGGGGACTGGGGTTGGCTGCGTGAACACAGCCTGAAGGGGGCTAGTGCGCCACGGCAATCTGGGAGGGAGTCCAGGAAAAGATCTGGAACTGTTGAAGAGGCAAGAGACTTTTTCTTGACTCTTTGTTTTCTGGTGCGCGAGGAGAGGGGATTAAGAGCACTGCTTAAAGGAGCTCCAGAGACGGGCGTGAGCCGCGGCTATCAGCGCGGACCCCAGAGACAGGCATGAGACGCTAAGGCTGCTGGTGCAGCCACCAAGAAGCCTGTGTGCAAGCACACGTCATTATCCACACCTCCCCTCCCGGGAGCCTGTGCAGCCTGACACTGCCAGGGTCCTGTGATCCAGGGACAACTTCCCTGGGAGAACGCACGGCACGCCTCACGCTGGTGCAACGTCACGCTGGCCTCTGTCGCAGCAGGTTCAACCCGCATTCCGTACCCCTCCCTCCCCCGAGCCTGAGTGAGCCAGAGCTCCCGAATCAGCTGCTCCTTTAACCCTGTCCTGTCTGAGCGAAGAACAGATGCCCACAGGCGACCTACACCCAGAGGCGGGGCCAAATCCAAAGCGGAACCCCTGGAGCTGTGCGAACAGAGAAGAGAAAGGGAAATCTCTCCCAGCAGCCTCAGGAGCAGTGGACTAAATCTCCACAGTCAACTTGATGTACCCTGCATCTGTAGAATACCTGAATAGACAACGAATCATCACAAATTGAGGGGGTTGATTTTGGAAGCAACGATATACATACTTTTTTCCCCTTTTTCTCTTTTTATGAGTGTGTATGTGTATGCTTCTGTGTGTGATTTTGTATAGCTTTGCCTTTACCATCTGTCCTAGGGTTCTGTCTGTCCGTTATTTATTTATTTTTTAGTACAGTTTTTAGTGCTTGTTATTGGTGCATTTGTTATTTGGTGTGCTTGCTCTCTTCCTTTTTTTATTACTTAAAAATTTTTTTAAAAATTATTTTCTATTTTAATAACATTTTATTTTATTCTTTCTTTCTTTTTTTTTTTTTTTTTTTGCGGTACACAGGCCTCTCACTGTTGTGGCCTCTCCTGTTGCAGAGCGCAGTCTGTGGACGCGGAAGCTCAGCAGCCATGGCCCACAGGCCTAGCCGCTGTGCGGCATGTGGGATCTCCCGGACTGGGGCACGAACCCGTGTCCCCTGCATCAGCAGGCGGACTCTCAACCATTGTGCCACCAGCGAAGCCCTCTAACTTTCTTTTTTTTCTCCCTGTTATTCTGAGCCATGTGAATGACAGGCTCTTGGTGCTCCAGCCAGGTGTCAGGGCTCTGCCTCTGAGGCGGGAGAGCCAAGTTCAGGACATTGGTCCACAAAAGGCCTCCTGGCTCCACGCAATATCAAATGGCGAAAATCTCCCAGACATCTCCATCGCAACGCCAAGACCCAGCTCCACTCAATGTCCAGCAAGCTACAGTATTGGACACTCTATGCCAAACAACTAGCAAGACAGGAACACAACCCCACCCATTAGCAGAGAGGCGCTTAAAATCAGAATAAGGTCACAGACACCCCAAAACACACCACTGGATGCAATCCTGCCCACTAGAAAGACAAGATCCAGCCTCACCCACCAGAGCACAGGCACTAGTCCCCTCCACCAGGAAGCCTACACAACCCACTGAACCAACCTTAGCCACTGGGGGCAGACACCAAAAACAACAGGAACTACGAACTGGCAGCCTGCGAAAAGGAGACCTCAAACACAGTAAGTTAAGCAAAATGAGAAGACAGAGAAACACACAGCAGATGAAGTAGCAACTTAAAAACCCACCAGACCTAACAAATGAAGAGGAAATAGGCAGTCTACCTGAAAAATAATAATGATATTCAGAATAATGATAGTAAAGATGACCCAAAATCGTGGAAATAGAATGGAGAAAATACAAGAAACGTTTAACAAGGACCTAGAAGAACTAAACAGCAAACAAACAGTGATGAACAACACAATAAATGAAATTAAAAATTCTCTAGAATGGCTCAATAGTGGAATAACTGAGGCAGAAGAAGGGATAAGTGACCTGGAAGATAAAATGGTGGAAAAAACTACTGCACAGCAGAATAAAGAAAAAAGAATGAAAAGAATTGAGGACAGTCTCAGAGACCTCTGGGACAACATTAAATGCACCAACATTCAATTTTTAGGGGTCACAGAAGAAGAAGAGAAAAAGAAAGGGACTGAGAAAATATTTGAAGAAATTATAGTTGAAAACTTCCCTAATATGGGAAAGGAAATACTTAATCAAGTCCATGAAGCACAGAGAGTCCCATACAGGATAAATCCAAGGAGAAACATGCCAAGACACATATTAATCAAACTATCAAAAATTCAATACAGGGCTTCCCTGGTGGCGCAGTGGTTGAGAGTCCGCCTGCCGATGCAGGGGACACGGGTTCATGACCCAGTCCGGGAGGATCCAGCGTGCCGTGGAGCAGCTGGGCCCGTAAGCCATGGCCTCTGGGCCTGCGCGTCTGGAGCCTGTGCTCCACAACGGGAGAGGCCAGAGTGGTGAGAGGCCTGCGTACCGCAAAAAAAAAAAAAAAAAAAAAAAATTCAATACAATGAAAAAATATTAAAAGCAGCAAGGGAAAAACAACAAATACCATACGAGGGAATCCCCACAAGGGTAACAGCTGATCTTTCAGCAGAAACTCTGCAAGCCAGAAGGGAGTGGCAGGACATATTTAAAGTGATGAAGGGGAAAAACCTACAACCAAGATTACTCTCCACAGCAAGGATCTCATTGAGATTTGACAGAGAAATTAAAACATTTACAGACAAGCAAAAGGTAAGAGAATTCAGCACCACCAAACCAGCTTTACAACAAATGCTAAAGGAACTTCTCTAGGCAGGAAACACAAGAGAAGGAAAAGACCTACAATAACAAACACAAAACAATTAAGAAAATGGTAATAGGAGCATACATATCGATAATTACCATAAATGCAAATGCATTAAATGCTCCAACCAAAAGACATAGACTGGCTGAATGGATAAAAAACAAGACCTGTATATATGCTGTCGACAGAAGACCCACTGCAGACGTCGGGACACACACAAACTGAAAGTGAGGGGACGGAAAAAGATATTCCATGCAAATGGAAATCAAAAGAAAGCTGGAGTAGCAATTCTCATATCAGACAAAATAGACGTTACAACAAAGACTATTACAAGAGACAAAGAAGGACACTACATAAAGATAAAGGGGTCAATTCAATAAGAAGATATAACAATTTTAAATATTTATGCACCCAACATAGGAGCTCCTCAATACATAAGGCAAATACTAACAGCCATAAATGGGGATGTCAACAGTAACACAATCATAGTAGGGGACTTTAATACCCTACTTTCATCAATGGACAGATCATCCAGAATGAAAATCAATAAGGAAACAAAAGCTTTAAATGACACATTAAAAAAGATGGACTTAATTGATATTTATAGGACATTCCATCTCCAAAAAACAGAGTACACTTTCTTCTCAAGTGTTCATGGAACATTCTCCAGGATAGATCATACCTTGGGTCACAAATCCAGCCTTGGTAAATTTAAGAAAATTGAAATCATATCAAGTAATTTTCTGACCACAATGCTATAGACTAGATATCAATTACAGGAAAAAATCTGTAAAAAATACAAATACATGGAGGCGAAAAAATACACTACTTAATAACCAAGAGATCACTGAATAAATCAAAGAGGAAATCAAAAAATACCTAGAAACAAATGACAATGAAAACACCATGACTCAGAACCTATGGTATGCAGCAAAAGCAGTTCTAAGAGGGAAGTTTATAGCAATACAATCTTATCTTAAGAAACAAGAAACATCTCAAATAAACAACCTAACCTTGCACCTAAAGCAATTAGAGAAAGAAGAAGAACGACAACAACAAAAAAAACGAAAATTAACAGAAGGAAAGAAATCATAAAGATCACATCAGAAATAAATGAAAAAGAAATGGAGGAAATGAGAGCAAAGACCAATAAAACTAAAAGCTGGTTCTTTGAGAAGATAAACAAAATTGATAAACCATTAGCCAGACTCATCAGGAAGAAATGGGAGAAGACTCAAATCAACAGAATTAGAAATGAAAAAGGAAAAGTAACAACTGACACTGCAGAAATACAAAGGATCATGAGAGATCACTATAAGCAGCTATATGTCAATAAAATGGACAACGTGGAAGAAATGGACAAATTCTTAGAAATGCACAACCTTCCAAGACTGAACCAGGAAGAAACAGAAAATATGAACAGACCAATCACAAGCACTGAAATTGAACCTGTGATTAAAAATCTTCCAACAAACAAAAGCCCAGGACCAGATGGCTTCACAGGTGAATTCTATCAAACATTTAGAGAACAGCTAACACCTATCCTTCTCAAACTCCTCCAAAATATAGCAGAGGGAGGAACACTCCCAAACTCATTCTATGAGGTCACCATCACCCTGTTACCAAAACCAGACAATGATATCACAAAGAAAGAAAACTACAGGCCAATATCACTGATGAACATAGATGCAAAAATCCTCGACAAAATACTAGCAAACAGAATTCAACAGCACATTAAAAGTATCATTCACCATGATCAAGTGGGGTTTATCCCAGGAATGCAAGGATTCTTCAATATACACAAATCAATTAATGTGACATACTATATTAACAAACTGAAGGAAAAAAACCATATGATCATCTCAATAGATGCAGAGAAAGGTTTTGACAATATTCAACACCCATTTGTGATAAAAACCCGCCAGACAGTTGGCACAGAAGGAACTTACTTCAACATAATAAAGGCCATATATGACAAACCCACAGCCAACATCGTTCTCAGTGGTAAAAAACCGAAACCATTTCCACTAAGCTCAGGAACAAGACAAAGTTGCCCACTCTCACCACTATTATTCAACATAGTTTTGGAACTTTTAGCCACAGCAATCAGAGAAGAAAAAGAAATAAAAGGAATCTATTTTGGAAAAGACAAAGTAAAGCTGTCACTGTTTGCAGATGACATGATACTATACACAGTGAATCCTAAAGATGCTACCAGAAAACTACTAGAGGTAATCAATGAATTTGGTAAAGTAGCAGGATACAAAATTAATGCACAGAAATCTCTGGCATTCCTATACACTAATGATGAAAAATATGAAAGTGAAATTAAGAAAACACTCCCATTTACCTTTGCAACAAAAAGAATAAAATATCTAGGAATAAACCCACTTAAGGAGACAAAAGACCTGTATGCAGAAAATTATGAGACACCGATGAAAGAAAATAAAGATGATACAAATAGATGGAGAGGTATACCATGTTCTTGGATTGGAAGAATCAATATTGTGAAAATGACTATAGTACCCAAAGTAATCTACAGATTCAATGCAATCCCTATCAAACTACCACTGGCATTTTTCACATAACTAGAAAAAAAAAATTCACAATTTGTATGGAAACACAAAAGATCCTGAAGAGCCAAAGCAGTCTTGAGAAAGAAAAACGGAGCTGGAGGAATCAGGCTCCCTGACTTCAGACTATACTACAAAGCTACAGTAATCAAGAGAGTATGGTACTGGCACAAAAACGGAAATATAGATCAATGGAACAGAATAGAAAGCCCAGACATAAACCCACACACATGTGGTCACCTTACCTTTGATAAAGGAGGCAAGAATATACAATGGAGAAAAGATTGCCTCTTCAATAAGTGGTGCTGGGACAACTGGACAGCTACATGTAAAAGAATGAAATTAGAATACTCCCTAAGACCATACACAAAAATAAACTCAAAATGGATTAAAAACATAAATGTAAGGCCAGGCACTGTCAAACTCTTAGAGGAAAACACAGGCAGAACACTGTATGACATAAATCACAGCAAGATCCTTTTTGACCCACCTCCTACAGAAATGGAAATAAAAACAAAAATAAACAAATGGGACCTAATGAAAGTTAAAAGCTTTTGCACAGCACAGGAAACCATAAACAAGACCAAAAGACAACCTTCAGAATGGGAGAAAATATTTGCAAATGAAGCAACTGACAAAGGATTAATTTCCAAAATTTACAAGCAGCTCATGCAGCTCAATATCAAAAAAACAAACAACTCAATCCAAAAATGGGCAGAAGACCTAAATAGACATTTCTCCAAAGAAGATATACAGAGTGCCAACAAACACATGAAAAAATGCTCAACATCATTAATTATTAGAGAAATGCAAATCAAAACTACAATGAGATATCATCTCACACCAATCAGAATGGCCATCTTGAAAAAATCTACAAACAATAAATGCTGGAGAGGGCATGGAGAAAAGAAAACCTTCTTTCACTGTTGGTGGGAATGTAAATTGATACAGCCACTATGGAGAACAGTATGGAGTTTCCTTCAAAAACTAAATACAGAACTACCATATGACTCAGCAATCCCACTACTGGGATATACCCTGAGAAAACCATAATTCAAAAAGAGTCATGTACCACAGTGTTCACTGCATCTCTATTTACAATAGCCAGGACATAGAAGCAACCTAAGTGTCCATCGACAGATGAATGGATAAAGAAGATGTGACCCATATACAGAATGGAATATTACTCAGCCATAAAAAGAAACGAAATTGAGTTGTTTTTAGTGAGGTGGATGGACCTAGAGTCTGCTGTACAGAGTGAAGTAAGTCAGAAAGAGAAAAACAAATACCGTATGCTAACACATATATATGGAATCTTAAAAAAAAAAATAATGGTCATGAAGAACCTAGGGGCAAGATGGGAATAAGGACGTAGACCTATTAGAGAATGGACTTGAGGATATAGGGAGGGTGATGGGTAATCTGGGACAACGTGAGAGAGTGGCATGGACATATATACACTACCAAATGTAAAATAGATAGCTAGTGGGAAGCAGCCGCACAGCACAGGGAGATCAACTCGGTGCTTTGTGACCACCTAGAGGGGTGGGATAGGGAGGGTGGGAGGGAGGGAGACGCAAGAGGGAAGCGATATGGGGATATATGTATATGTATAACTGATTCACTTTGTTATACAACAGAAAGCAACACACCATTGTAAAGTAATTGTACTCCAGTAAAGATGTTAAAAAAAAAAAAAAAAAAGGATTACCTGAGAGCAGATTAAAGGAGTGCAGGCCGTGCATACACCCTAATCTTATAAGCAACCCTGCCCTGAACCGTTGCTATAAAACTCCTCACCAAATCCTCCCAGGTTGAGATACACAGTTTTTGAGGGCATGAGTTCACTGTGTCCCCCTTTACCTGGCAAAGCAATAAAGCTATTCTTTTCTACTTCACTCAAAACTCTGTCTCAGAGATTCGATTTGGCACTGGTGCACAGAGGCCGAGTTTGTGGCATCACTTCCATTACTCCAGTGCTTACAATCTTTTGTCTGCGAGGCCCCCATACTTTGTGAATTCTTTTTACTCTCCTTAACCTAGCTCATGTCCTCACTTACTTCCTTGTATAATTTATAGTTTACGGTTTATCATTATCATCTATTGTAAGCAGACAGGGTAGGGGGTTCCCAGAGAAAGAGAACAATGCATGGCTTTCTTGACATAAGAGAAGCCATTTTTGGTCTAAGCCATTTTGTGACCTAAGCCTGGCCATGATGCTTGCTGTTTAACAGGGCTAGTAATTAATGATGTTATGGGAGCAAAAGAATCCAGAAACAAATGACTGTTATCAGGCAAATGAAGTAACAATAGCAAAGATAATATATCAGTTGTAAAGACTCCCAGTTCTCTTTTAATGGTAAAGATTAGCCTGAAGCACTCAACCATCAGATCAACTGGACCCTAAGGGATGATGATGTTGATGGTTTTTCTGACCCTCATGACTTCAATCAACTAAAGCTTAGACTGTTCACCCAAGCCCCTTCTTGAATATGCATGTACCCTTAGCTTAATACTTCTCCAACTGCTCAAGAAGACACTGCTTTGGGTAAGATCTCCAGTGTTCTCCTTATGTGCTGCAAGTAATAATAAATCCTTCCTTCTCCTGATCTTTGGCTTGGTTGTGTCTTTTGGCTCAACACCCACCAAGAGGAAAACCCAGTTTTTGGGAAACATTCTCTTGCCTATACCTTCAATTTCCTTGCCTCTCTTGCTTCATCATATGTTATGATAAACAATATTTCTGGTTAAATCCAGCTCTCCACCTATTTCTTGGACAGGGAGAAAAACACACAAGCATGCTGGTTGTCCCTCTTTTTAATTATAAGCTGTAATTTCAAGTAGGCCCATTCCTCAAGCCTCCAACACCAACTACCCCATTCAAAGACAGTCTTGTTTCCTTCATTCCACAAGCAAGTACCACTACCTCTACCCACCTACCTGTTCCTATCTACTCCTCATTTTCTTTCCTGTTACTTTGTATGCACTGTGTATTAATCCTCTTGTGCCACAGATTCTGTTCCTTATCATTACTTAATAATGTCACATCAGAAAATTTCCCACTTTCTCTTGTCTCATAAATGTTGCCCTCTCTATTTGATTTTTCCCATCAGTATATAAAAAAGCTGTTGTTTCTCACATTCTAAGAAAACCCACAACGATCATTTTTGTGACCCCATTTCTCTTCCCACTTCCCAGGAAAACTCCTAAAATCATTATCTTTGATATCTCTCCTTCCATTATTTCTTGAATCTATTCCTATGGCTTTTATCTCCACGGCACTGCAAACTGCTTTTTCAGTGACCTGCAATGATCTCCATGGTGCTACTATGATCTCAGTGCTACTTAACCTATTAGTAGCACTTGACAAAGTTGATCATACCACCTTTATTTCTATACTTTATTTAATGTTGCAGGACTCCATGCTCACTTGGCTTATCTTTTACATCTCTGACTGCTTCTGCTTCTTTTTGTCTTCATTTCTGCTTCTGCCTTATCTCTTTGACTTTTAAATGTTAGCTTGACCATGACATCATTTCTGCCAATAGCTTTAAACCTCATCTTTGTGTTGATAATTCCCTCATTTTTATCTGTAGTCCAGATAAAGATGTCCAGCAGTTATTTCAGATTTTAATAGGTCCAGATTGATCTTTTGATATCTTTTTCCCACCCTTAGAAATATGCCCTCTTGAAACTCTATTCTTTTAGTTGTTCAAGCAACAGCCTTGGTATCATAATTTGTGTCTCTTATACTCCTCATTCAATCCATCAGAAAATTCTGTTGGCTTTATTTTCAAGAATATATCTAGAATTCAACCATTTCTCGCTCCTTCTGCTACTATATCCTAGTCTAAGACACTATGACCTCTCATCCGGATTACTGCATTAGTCTCCTAATTGGTTTCTTGTTCTTGCCATTACTTTTCCTCAGTCGATTTTCAACACAACACCCAGAATAATTCTGTTAAAATATAAGCCAGATCATGTCTTTCATCTTCTCAGAACCCTCTGATGACTTCTCATCTCACTTAAAGCCAATATTCTTATAACAGTGCAGTAGAAATTTTTACATAACCTGCCCCCACCTTCACCTTTTTCCCAGCTGACCTCATTTCCTACTATTCTTCCACCTTTTCAAGTTAATCCAGCCACACTGGCCTCATTGTTTTTTCTCTACCACCCCAAGTATACTTTGAGTATGCTATTTCCTCTTCCTGCTATCCTCTCCTTTTAGATACTTAGATAATCCATTCTTGTACTTCACTGAGGTCTTTTTCCAAATACCACCTTTTAAATAAGGCCTTTCCTTGCTACTCTACCTTAAAACTGCAATTCCCCTGACTCTTGTATTCCTGTATCTCCTGATGGTTTCATTTTTCTCCCTAGTTCATAGCAACATCTTTTAAATATATATCTTATTTCTCTCAAATGCTACATAAGGAAGGGCAGGGATTTTTGTCTGTTTTATCCATTGCTGTATCCCTGAAGACTACAGTATGACCTAACTAAGGAAGGTGCTTAACAATTATCTATTTAATGAGTAAGCCTCCCTATGGGATAGGATCACATTTCTTACAGATATAAGCCTGACACCTGGTTGGATTCTCTATATCACAAGGCTCTCCTACTCTGTCTTCCCAAATCTGATATTACATTAATTCTCACAACAACCTTCTGAAAGTAAATATTATTATTATCATTTTTAATGCCTGAGAAAAACTGGTCTTATAAAATTGAAGTAACTTGCTGGAAGTCAGACACCTAGAAAATAGTAGAAAACCAGGTTTTGCATCCAGGTATATTGATGTGGATCCTAAACTATTAACTATTACCCTGTGAGTTAAGAGAGCCAACATTTTCATATGTTAAAAACAAACTGGTTGTTTTGGAGAAGCACAAGCTTTCCTGATATTGATAATAAAATAAAATTTATCTTATGGGTCATTATATATAGTTTAGGATTAATGAATTTGATCTTTATCTTACAGACATTTTTGAATCACCGAATTGGGTAGATGAATTAATAAACAATAGCACTATTAGTAAGGAAATGATGATGTCCTAAGCTAAGGTTTTAGTGGAGATGGAGAGAAGGGTACTAATTCATGAGACATTTTTTAAGTGACTTGGTAGATATAGAGGGTGATGGAGGAAATTAACCCAGATACAGAAATGAGTGGATAGGAAAATTGAGAGGTAAGTCAAACTATGAGTGGTTGGATGCGCCTGAAGAAGGGAGTAGAGTCTCTATTGACACTGAACACCAGGTTTAGTATGTGCAGTAAAGTCAAAATGTGAAAAGGTTAATATACTAGATTTCTAAGTTTAAAACTTAGATGAGGTGCCATTCCTAGTGATGACAAGACTTAATATGTAGCCATGGAAAGGAGTTACTGAAGTGTGAAGGTTCTGAAATTTATTGGTGAAAAAGGATGTCAAGGGTTCTTGAGGCTCGGGGTTTTTAGCTGAATCATCCATTTAGAAACGAAACCATCCAGAATGGTGGTAAGATGTGGGATAGTGAGAAACACGAGGAATGGCACCCCACAAGTTTTCCCATGTACATAGTTTTCCCATTTACACTTAGGTGAAATGTGTGTGAACTAGACCACAGAGTTACAGATATATGCCCACTTATCTGATAAAATACTTCAGTTGGGGAGTGCTATATTCCAACAAATAAAATATCATCATTTGATTTTAAAAAAAGGAAAAGAAGGGAAGCCAGAAGAAGAAATATTTGTTAAGGCTAGGAGGTGTACAAGGAATATTGCATAATTTTATGTCATTTCACCCTCAAAAATCTCAATTATTTCAATTATTGACTTATTCAACATATATTTATTAAGTAGCTATAATGACAGGTCCTGTACTATGGTAAGTATTTTATTTACTTACTTATGGCAAGTATTTTATTCTTATTTTGCAGATAAGGAAATGGAAGCTCAGAAATTTTAAGTCAATTGCCCAGGACCAAAAATGCTTCATATGTCATATCAGAGATCCCCAGGTGCTTCAGTATAAAATACCAGAAATGATAGGTATAGTGTCATGCAGAATTTGGAGCACCTGTTGGACCTAACTTTAATCTATATATAGGAATAACAATAATTTCTTCAGGATAGTCATTGCTAAGGCTCCTGGTTACAGGAAAGAGAAAAGAGAAGTATCCAATCTTCACTTGTCATTAAGCAATTGGAAGGAATTGCCAGCTATAACCCTGAAAGTGAAACCTGCATAAATGGTGCTATTTTACCTCTAGAACAAACGATCTCATTTTTGTCACATGCTCAGTAATAATGTTTATTATAGACATTTTATACCAAATGAATGTCATTCAAGATTTAAAAATCTGACTAAATTATGACAACCACCAATCACATTTTCTTCCCCATTTCATGAGATGTTTCAGTGATTTCCTATATTTTCTTGGATAGTCTACAATGTTTTCCTAGTGTGGAAGGTTTAGCAACATTTTAGTCATCCATTCTCCTGCTGTTGTAAGGGATTCTTTAGTTCTTTGCCTTTGAAATTCCCAGCTTCTTAAGTGGCACAATTTTGCATTTGTAGTTCACAGTCATAATCCTTTAAAATAACCAAAGGATTGATGAAAATTTTTACTCATATCTTCTTCTTCTGAATTGTGCTAGCAGACAGTTAAGTGATGTGAGTGATACAGATGTTGGCTGTTGAAACGTAAAAGCATGTATCAACAGGCAATCTGTGAATGTTGCTAGATTCCTTTGTCTGTTAAATTTCTCTGAAAATAAATGATGCACATACTCCCAACTTTTTCTGACACTTAAAATGTTTCAAGATACTTTTCTCAACAGGTCTCTAAACTAATTTGTCTACACAATGATTTTTCTCATCCCACTTCCATGCATTTCAAATTCTATTATTAAATTTCAATTATAAATTTGAATTGGAAAAAAAGAAAGAAAGAACAATGGTAGGAGTGAGGAGCCAAATGACAACAATCCAAGATCTAAATTCAATGCAATTATTAATTAGTGATATAGCCTTGGGAACGGTAATTTTATGTTTCTAAATGAATTCTTATGTTTTCTAAATGACTCAAAAAATACACCCTTTAGATGTACTAAATATATATCAAGGATCTTGATATATATGATCTCAATTAATTTTAACAACAATTAGGCACAATTATATTTCTTTTACAGATTATGAAAAAGATCAGGCAGGTTAAGTAATTTTTCCGAGACCATTCAGCTAGTAGAGACCTGAGTTGGAATTTCTATTCAAGTACATTTTCCTCCAAATCTTGTTCTCTTCCTATGACATTATTCTGCCTTTTATTGTTATTGTTATATCTTTTATAATATTTAAGTGGCTTGGCAGATCATAATGGATGAGGTGCAGGGTCAAATTTTGGCTCTTCTACTTAGTAGCTTTGCATATTTAGCCTTTTGAGTGGTATTTTTTTCATCTGAAAAGTGGAGATAACAGAGTTGTTTGAATTAATGAAAGAGTATTTGAAACGACTAGCATATTATTCAGCATTAAGCATATTATAACATGTCTACCATAAGACAATGCTGTCATGACAAGAACAAGTATTGAAAACAGAGAGTTGAATGATGAGAATTTTTAGTAATACTCTCCAAGTCAGAGCCATACTAGAGCTGATAAACCTTAGTATTCTAGTCTCCATAGCAGAGAAATGACAGTAAAATATTCCGAAGGATTATCCAAGTCACCATCTGGTCACCAATTCAGTTCATGAAGCTCCTTGATCCTGGGATGGGGTTCTCTGGACACTTAGCACAACTCTTCCCAAGAATGAATAAGTGTGAATGAACACACTGAATTTGGTTTCATAATCCAGTCAAAGAGGACTTAAAAATCATTGAGTGAAATGTTTATAATTAATTTGTCGAGACAACAGAGTTGAAAAATAAACTCCAGCATCTCTAGTAACTGCCTGAAATAGCTAGGAGGGTTTAAGAAACCACATTACTTAAACAATGTTTATTATAATTTGTTTATATTTTCCATTCCTTTCACAAAATAACTATAAATTATGTATATAATAGACACTCAAAAAAAAACCTCGGAGAATAGATGAATGAAAGAACGGACGACTAACATAATACTCTCTTTCCTCAGTATACTTCTTATGCAATTTCCTGTCTCTGTTCCCTGAAGTTCCCTGGTCTACTTGTTCAGCTGCTGCTACATCTGGTAACTGAAGCTCTAGATTGAGTCTTGTGATATTTTCAGTCATCAATTTATGTCAACAGTTTACTTAGCAGCAGCCTCTCTAAAAGTGATGTTAAATTTTACTTAGAAGAAAATAATAAAAGTTCCATCATTTTGGTAAATTAATGACATTTACAGTACCTTAGGAACCATATATACACAGTGCCCAATTTAAAAAGGAAAGTGATGCATACATTAGGATTCCTTCCTTTAACAACTTCAGATGACTAAACTCAAGCAAGAGACACCAATTATTTGCCATTCTGTCAAGAGTGGTTAGTGTACCAGGCAGACTGTTAAGTCTGAAGACAAACACTATTTGTGCAAGCTGTTCACTCATCTTTGGTCAAAAATGAATCATACATGCCAAAACAAGAACAAGAATTCTAAGTTATTAAACATGACAAATATTTAATTGAAGTATCCAAGTCTAGATTTTCTTGCAGATAAAAGCAACACACGTGAAGCTCTTTAGACAAGGAAAATAAAGTAATTGTCTTTCTGTTGTAACTACCATAACTGTACACAAATGAAGTAGAAAATTGAGTTAGAAGAAAAGCAAGAAAAATCTCCATTCAACCTTTTCAAAGAGTGATCTTTGATGAGCAAAGATAGGAAGTAAATAGGGCCTGGTAAGAAAGGACTTACTCAGTAACTGACCCAAAATAAAAAGAACTAAGAATCTTCACAGTCCAGAAAAACAAATAAACAAACAATCAAACAAAAAAACCCTTGAGAATATAGGAGCCAGCAAAAATCAGAAACTGTTCAGTAATTCCCCAAACCTCATAGAAAGTCTCAATACAGAAAATTATATTTTAAAAGTTCGTAATTGACTGCTTGGCAGGGTCTCCCCATAAGATACTTCTTGCCAAATCACTAGATACAGCCTTTCATTTTCAATCAGGGTTTTAAAAAACAGCATAGCTAAGTCAGTAAAAGCACCTCACACTATGGACCCAATCAGTAACACCTGATACCTCTTCAAAAAATTTATTCCATACTCTCATATTTTTCCATAAGTCATTTAGATCAACTTCCCCCAATTCCAGAGCAATAGGGGAGTCTATTATTTAGAGGGAGCAAAAGTGATTATCAGAATACCAATGGCCAACTCTGTACATTTAGTATAGTATGACTTGGGCTGATTGCTTGCTGTTTTAAAATGCAGTGGTCCAGGTAAGTTAACCTGTAGGCAGTACAAATGTATGTGGCATGATTATTTTTTAAACTTCATTCAAGTACTTACTGAGTGCCAATAATATGTACTACGTGCAATGTTCTGTGTTAAGGATGGATGGTCAGGATAGAGCCTCACAGTCCAGAAAGGGAACATAGGGTTTTATCTATACCAAATCTATTCTCCCCTTCACACCTGAATAAAGAATCTGATTTTGTTCAGGTATCATAACCTTCAGAGAAGATGACCAGTTTACAGATAGATTCTCAATATTCTAAATCAACTGGGTGAGCCAACTCACTCATTTGCCATCTAATTAGGTTATTGGTTCAGGATGACATGCAGCCCAATTCTGGCAAATAATATAGGAAGTTAACTCTACTATGGGATTTATAGAAAACTTTTCTTGTTGGAGAGGGATCAGTGCCTTTTCTTTTGTTGTATGGTGTCATGTATGCATATGATACCAACTATGGCAGTCTTCTTGTAACCATGATGTGAAATGAACTAACTAAAGACAAGTCAACACACTAAGGATGACAGAGCAGAAAGATCAAAGAAACTGAGTTTATCACAAAATCAGGCAGCTGCCCCAATAATAAACTCCTGAACCACCCTACTAGCAAACTTCTTGTTATGTGAGATAATTAATTTTTCATATCTTTTAAACCAGTTGAATCAGGATTTTGTTTCTTGCAGCCCAAAGTGTCTTAAAGAAAAGGGAAACGGTGAAGTAAATGAAAGTATGCAAAATGTTAATAAGCGCATTGGCAGTGTGTATAAGAGTTGAGGTTGGAGACATTTTCAAAGAGGATAAAAATTTGAGTTGAGTCCTAAAAGACTCTGGGTAAACAACAGGACAGCTGCATTTCAAGCAGAGGGAAATGCAATACACATAGTCATCAAGGCATGAAAGACCTCTGAAAATTTGAGTAACTACTTGAGAATAGAAAAGACTATGTTTGGTTGTAGAAAACAATTTAAGATGGGATGGGAGGTAGATGGAGTTGAGATCATGAAAATCTACTGCAAGGTCATATTAAGGGAGAAGAGATTAATGTCATAGTCTAATAATTCTAAACCCTGTAAGCAGAAAAAGGTGACTGGAATTATGCTAGCCAGCTGGGGGTTCCCTAGGAACTAGAACCTACTTTATGAGTAGGGATCAAGTGGTATTACACAAAGATTTTTCTCAGAGCAGTGTGAAGGATGGATGGGCTGAAAACAGGAAAGAATGGAAGGGAAGAAAAACAATTAGGAGGCTATAGTCCAAGTAGGTAACACTAAAGGCTTGAGATAACGTGCTGGCCATGGAGATAGAAAAAGGACAAATCAAAATATATTTTTGAGAAACAACAGTTAGTACTTAAGGACTGCTGAATGAGGAAGATTGCTGGGTAAGAAAAATGCCTCCCAGATTTTCTATGTTGGATGATTTGCTCGTGAGCATAAACCAGGACACTGCATATAAAAAAGACAGTTTGGGAATGGTAGGGGCAAGGATTGAAAGAGTAGAGAGTAAAAATGTTTGATTCAATTTTGGACCTCTTGAGCTAAGCTACCAGTACCCACCAAGCTACATAAATATCTTAATAATGAGCCCTCCAGGTAAAATGGTTACAAAATGTACCTACAGGTTAAATCTCTTGGAAATATTTACAGAATTGTTAGAGAAAAGCCACTTTTAGAGGATGTCTGTCAAAATGATGATTCTTAATCAGGTAGTTAGGTAGTAGTATTTTTTATCTGTTGAGACAATTTCAGTTTTTGAAAAGAAAGCCAATTAATACATGTAAAGGTGAGTACTGATTTTCTTTTCAAGTCCTCTTTATCACTTAATGGCCAAATTTCTTGAGTCATCTATATGGCTTTTACCTCTGTGGCAGACCCTGCTCTGGGTTTACCAGATCCAACAGCATTTTGCTTCTGTATATAGATGTACACCTGGTCTGCTTTCCTATACTCCCTTGCAGTGGGTGGGGCCTTCTTACTGACTTCCCACCTATGGAATATAGGCTGAAGTGGTGTATGCTACTTCTAGACCTGGTACCTAAAAACATCTTCGACGTGACACTCTGCTTCTCTCCCTTTCTTTATCTGGGTCCAGTACCATCAATGTGCTGATACGTTCCTATTCCTTATCACCAATCCAGATAATTTTCCTGCTCTTCTTCATTGAGAAACAACAAAACTTAAGCAGTATAATGATGTTTTTCAAGGTCTTAACCCAAATCTGTAACATAAACTGTGAGGAGCTGATATTATTATAAGGAAACCAGATTACTACCTAAGGAAGCAATGATGTAATTGCATGTGGCTATTATAACGAAAAATTGCGAGACACTGGATTAGAAAGTTTAGTTCCCAAAGGCCAGATGTCTGAGTTCCAACATTTGAGGTCAGTACGTATATCCAAAATGTGCATTTTTACAACTCTTCACTTTTTTAACAAAATAGAAGAATTTAAAGGGAAAATAATTTAAACTAGGGATACATTTAAGGTGGAGCTCTGTTCCTGGTTTTTGCATGGATCTATGGAAGAGCTTTGTATCAGACTCTATTTTCATATACATTTAATAGGAGTAATAAGACTTAAATGATATTAGAAAATAACTTAAAAATTGTATTCTGCTTTTTAATAAATCTTTTTTACTAAAGGAACTACATATAACCTCTATTATGTAAAATAAAAATAAAACAGACAAAAACAATTGTTCTTATATTACACCTTAACTAGAAAACTGTGCTAATGAATTTTACAGATTATTATGTAAAATGTAAACTTTCTTACAAATAGCCATCACTTTTTTTTTCAGGTTGGTTGGAGTACAGAAAATCTCTCATTAGTTTAGTGAGTTGCTCATTGTACGGATTTTATCTGGTGTATACTTTTCTGAGAATGACAGGGTGAAAGATGATTATAACAGATCAATATTAAATGACAAGACATATCTTCCCTTACAAAAAGGTGAAGCAATAATTTATTATTTATTAAACTGTAAAGGTAAAAAGGTGAATTAGTAGCAATACAATGATTCTAGAAGGTAAAGGATGGAGGCTTTAAAACCTCCTGATTTTGTATCATGCGTGCCCTATTATACCGCAGTAACTCCCTAAAGTACAGCTCTTTACTCTCACTTCAGGGAGTGTTCCAGACATCAAAGCAGAGAGAGCATTTACCTCCTTTATATATTCATGTGTATGCCTTTAACAGTATTTAACTCTGACAGAATGGGAGCGCAGTTGAGCCTTTTTTATTTACTTGATGGCCAGACTTGCCTCTCTGCCTTGTGCCTTATATTTCGAACAGGTCATGGGCAAAACTGTAAAATGGACAGAATCTGTTGTCAGCTTACTCCTTCTACTCTGTCCCTGCCACACAGCCTGTGGGCTTTTTCCTGCTGCCTGGATGCTAATGTGTTGTTAGCTTGTGAGCTTCTTTAGGCGAGGACCATTCTAGTCTATTCTTTTGTTTAAAATTAATTTTTATTGGAGTATAGTTGCTTTAAACTGTTGTGTTAGTTTCTGCTGTACAGAAAAGTGAATCAGTTACACATATACATATATCTACTCTTTTTTAGATTCTATTCCCATATCCTTAATAGTTCAACAATGTCTAACATCTCAACATTTGTCACATAAATGAACAAATGATAAACTAATTCATCATAAGCATTATGTTCTGAATATATATACTTTTTACATGAGAAGAGAAATTCTGGGAGGGAACAATGTTAACCTAAAGGAATGACTTGCTAATGAGAGAATTTCAGACACTGGGGAGACATATTTAGGAAAGGGGGTGAGGGGAACATAGGACTTCAAATCATATGATGCAAAATTTCCACATTATTTTGCTTTATTTAGAGTAGTCCCTGATTTGAGAAATTACCCCAAAATTCTAGATAAGTTTAGATTGTTGAGAAAATGAATGGGCAGATTTTGCAACATCTCAATTTTATGCATAGTATACTAAAGCTCATGTAGTCCTTTAATATCATGAGCCACCTTGGAAAGTCCTCGTGATCCCAGAGACACCATGGCCTTAATTCACTCCATGGTTCTCCCAACTGGTCCAGCAGACATTGCACCAGCTTGTTTTTCAGGCCTTAATTCCTGACTCAGGTTAGTCCCTGACTTCTGCTCACATTCTCCCTCCAATCCAGTTTTGTTTTTTTGTTTTTTTTTTTTTTTTTTTGCGGTACGCGGGCCTCTCACTGTTGTGGCCTCTCCTGTTGTGGAGCACAGGCTCCGGACGTGCAGGCTCAGTGGCCATGGCTCACGGGCCCAGCTGCTCTGCGGCATGTGGGATCTTCCCGGGCCGGGGTATGAACCCGTGTCCCCTGCATCGGCAGGCGGACTCTCAACCACTGCGCCACCAGGGAAGCCCCCTCCAATCCAGTTTTGACTTCACTAGTGATATGCATTGCCTTGTACCTGACTGGGCCAATGTCCTGACATCGTTCTAGTCGTGCCAAATCTGTTTGGCATCAAGACGCACTGACTGCTCAAACAGCCCTCTTATGTCACAAGTCTGCGTGTACCCAGTTGGGCAACTTTGTCCTATTCATTCATTCAGTAAAAATTTATTTAATATTTATCAAGTGCCAAGTACTGCCCTAGGTGCTTGTGCTATATCAGTGAATAAAACAGAAAAAAATTGCTGCACTTAGAGAGTTTGCAAATGTGTGTTTCATCTCAGGTTAATCCCACACTTTGAAGGGAATGCTTTCAGAGTTTTGTAGGATAGGCCTTAAAAAACAATTTATACAGATTTCGATTCAAAATGGTTCTCTTGGAGCTCATTCAATCAAACTAGTATTAGGAGTATGAAAGACTGCAATACTGCTGTCCATTCGTGACACATCCCTAGCATACTGATGCTCCAATTTTTAAAATACACATATTTAAATTCTTTTTCTTCAATAAAGAAATGCTTATCTTAGGTAAGCTTCCCTAGAACACACTATGAGACAGGAATTAAGGTGTATGTGATTTACTGAAGGAGTGCTCTTTAGGAAAAAAACCTTTAAGGAAGTAAGAGAAGCATTGTAGGGGAGGGGAAGGAGTTAACCAAGAGGTCATCTAGCTTTGATTCATCCCTGGGGAGGTTCTGGAATGTAAATTGTACCTTAAAGATTTCCCACTTCCCAGGCCAGGTAGCTATGTTAGCAGAGAACAACTCTCCAGAGAAGAGGCAGTTGTCAGTCAATATTCACTGAAACTGCAAGATGGGTCCACCAGCCAGGTAAAGGGGATTTGGCTAGAGCACTAACAGTGCCTTTGAGAATGCACCGAATTCCAAGCATGTGAAAATATTGACAGCCTTAGAGAAATTGCTATGGTTTCGTGATTTTAAAAACATTTTTTTCAGCACCTCTTGAGTTCCAGACATTGGTGTGATTAGTATGCTGATGAGTATGACATGATTGCTCTCATTAGCCACTATATGGACCAGGAGTGGATGCAGACAGGGAAATAGAAGTGTTAAGGTTGTGTGACACGACATCTGCTGAGTCATGTAGAGTATACTCTGGGATACAACATGGGAGCAATACTCAATAATCAACCCTGGAGAGTGGCTGGGGAAAGGGTCAAGGAAAGCTTCCTGCATGATGTGACATCAGAGCCAATCTAGTCAGAGCCCTTCATAAAGTCCTTTCCTTGCTATATATTTCCTGTGGCTGCCATAACAAATTAATACTAACTGATGGCTTAAACAATAGAAATTAATCTCACAGTTTGGGACACCAGAAGTTTGAAATCAAGATAGGTTGTACTCCCTTTCAAGGCTCTAGGGGAAAATCCTTCCTTGCCTCTTCCAGCTTCTGGTGACCCTGGACAATCCTTGGCTCTGGGCTGTATTGACTCCATCTCCACATGGCCTTTTCTGTTTGTGTGCATCTTCTCCTCTGTCTCTTATAAGGACACTTGTCATTGGATTTAGGACCCACCCTGATAATAAAGGATGATTTAATCTCAAGATTTTAAATTTAATTACATCTTCAAATACCCTTTTTCCAAATAAGGTCTTAGTTACAGATTCCTGGAGTTAAGATGTAGGTATATCTTTTGGGGAGCCCCATTCAACCCAATATCTCACTACCAGCTAGTGACAGCTGTTTGTTTCTTATTCAAAACGGAAAGGGGCACTGAGTTTAAGTTTCTAAAATTGTTATATGATGGGGGAGGGGCCTCCTAGTTGTGGACTCCAAATGCTACTGTACCCATTTACAGTCACCTTTTAGGGTACAAATTGTGATTGAAAGCTTTTAAACCTTCCCAATCCAAAGCTTATTGTTAACTCCCTTTTCATGAAAAATAGGGGATACTCATCCTACATCACCCTTCCAACAGTAACTCCAAGTCAATTTCCCTTTTCAGGAAGGCTACCCACAGTGATGGCAAGTAGTCAAGATGGTTTCTGTGCAAGTCTGTTTATTCATAACTCAGTAGCTGATGAGGCAACATTCTGATCAGTGGCAGTGACAGGTGGAAGCAGTGGATGCAGGGAGAGCTATTTAGGAGGTATAGGATTATAGGGCTTGGTAAACAACTGGGCATATTCGTGAGAAATGGGGAAGATCCAGAAAAGTCTCCAAGACCTGAGTGAGCAGGGTAAGTTGCTGTGTTCAGTGTTGAACATGCTGAATATGAGGAAGCAGGAGCTCACCCGAGTGGAGAAAAATCATCTTATGGATCTCTATCTTTTTTTAAAATTACAGGGTATTGGCTTTTGTTGTTGTTGTTTCATTTTTTAAGGAAAGATATATTGAGAATATTTTTAAGTGTATTATGCAGGGTCTGAGCTGCATCTTTAAAGTTTTAACTCAATATTCTACACACAAAAAATCAATATTCTACAAACAAATGTCCCCTAACTATGATGCTATGCACCAGCAGCTATTATTTTTTAACTCCAAGATATATTCTAAATATATGTAATGTTCTTTGATGCTTAGGATATTTTGCCTGATTCTTAATTTTTATTTAAGTTTTAAAAGAATGTGGGTAATTAAATATTTCCCTCCATGTTTTCCTTTTCCTTTTCCATATTTTCACAAATTAAGCATTCAGAAACAAGCAGTCCATTTATAACTTATATTCTTTTCTAGCCCTTCTAACTTACTCTCTTAAATCAGTGAGAAGAGAAACGGGCTTTGTTATTGGTTTTTCTCTTTTTTATAAGGGTGAGCACCATACTTAGGAAGTCTTTCCTCCTAACTTCTTTGGAAACAGTGACATTATTGTATTTATTGTGAATCTGCAAATATGACATTGATCGACAACTCTGCACTCACTGTTGTCTCTCAAATTACTCCACTTTTCACACCCTTTTAGCAGATGAAGAACTTACTAAGGTGGCTCTAGAATTAGTATTATAACAATCAATGTATTAGGATAAGTCCTTAATATTTTATTCTATTTTTTTAAAATTATCTTTCTATATGCTTTTTTACTTTATATATTTTATATTATGTTTTGGTTCAAATATTTTATATCAAGATTGTTAGGTGGTCATGCTATTTTTTAATATGCCTTCATTTGAATAAACATATGTTAAAAAAGTGAAAAGTGAAAAAAAGTGAAGCTTTAAGGGAAATAAACATTGGGGTTAATGGAGTTCTGGCTTTATTATGACAGTGAATCACCAACAAGTGTATCCACTTAACTTCCCACCAAAGTAGCTGATCGAAAAATGGTAGGGAATAAGACTCAACTCAGAGCTGGATAAGAGAGTCTATTTAGTGAAAGGCCCACTGTTTGCCAATGTATCTGATGCCTAATTATACTGACATACTAGAGGAACATGCCCTAGCATTTCTATTAGGAATTTGAAATGAAATTCAGCAGCAAATCAAATATTAGTGCTTGACAATTACTTGTATTTCTATTTTGCTATGAAATCCTTGAGTCATTTTCATGGGAAGAGTGATATCAACACGAGTAAGGTTCTTTGAAGCAGAAAAACATGATATTCAAAAATGATATTGACTTCCTTTTTTTCTTATTAAAGTTCTCCACTAGCAATTGAAGCCAATAAATGATGCTTGTTATACATATGTGAGGACAAAGGATAGATTCAATTTCATCCTTAGGTCACTGACATCTGTAATTGCTAAAATTTTTGTGTGAATTTACAATGTTATAATAAAAGTAGGGAGAACAGCATCCAAAGAATAGCTTGTTCAGTAGGATCAGGAGCAGGTTATGATGAGGAATTCTGGTATCTCTTAAATAAGTCTGACTTCTCCACTAATAATATTCAAAATTTATGCTTTGGGAAAAGTTTAGTGCTGTAGGAATTTTTAACTCAAAGAGCACATATTGGTCTTTAGACCCCACTGTTTATAACTAATATTGTAGAGAAATTTCTTTTAAAGCATACATTCTTCCAAAACATACACAGTCTTATAACTAGATTTTATATTGAAATATTAAGCAAGTAGACGTGATCACACGTAGACCTTGTGATTTAAAGCTATAGGAAAGGTATCATCCAGATTTAAAATTCTGGTTGGATTTAAAGAGCAGCAACGGTACGAAAGGAAGATTTTGAAGATGATGACAGTTAAATCTTACTCATAAATAAAAATAACCTTGACAAAGACTCAAATTTGGCTGAATTTTAAGTGGAAGTTTGTATCAATTACAAGGGAAAGCTGCCCCACAGAGAAAAGCTGACAATAAAAAAAGGTATTCTAACCTATTTTGGTTAATCTTACCAGTGAAGACGATGGGCAATCTGGATGCTTTGCAGTGAGCGGTGTAACAGAAGTTGCACTAGAGGACTTTCAAGGTTCCATTCAAACTTGACAGCCTGAAATAAGAGATACAATTAGTTTCCTTTTTTTTTTTTTCCTCAGTAACAAAATTATAGCAAATACAAAGGGACCTAAGAGTCTTGAGAAAGACAGGGAAAACAGCATCAATGTTTTAACAAAATGTTTATATTTGATAGCTTTATTAGCTGGTGTGTAACTAATAACAGAGCATACACATAACACACAATTGGGGGTGTGTAGTCTGCTTCCTTTCCTTATTTTTGCTTTAGTATCACAGGATAATAAATAGGAGCAGGTTGTTGGTGGAGTTCAACCATGCCTAGGAAGAGAATCTTGGCACAAAAAATAATATCATGAACAGTGTCTTGGATATAAAAATGGCATTATTAAGCAGTAGATGTTTCTCTTCTTTTGGAGATGAAATTAATACACACTCAAAGCCTTAACTGAAATCACCAACTGAGTATTAATCTGAAGGCTTTGAAGCTTTCCTTATAGGTTTCAAAGCTGACTGTTCCCACCATAATTCACCCATCCCCAAATCTCCCATGCCTTCATCTGCACTGGGAACAACTTTCTAATGTTTTCTAGTATACCCAACCTGGTGGGAAACACAATCATCAAAAGCAACCTTTGATCTCCTTCGGGACCTAATTCAGACCTCCACCCACACTCTATAGGGACTTCACCATGGGCAGTCAGTAAGTATCTGAGCCCCCATCATCTCAGGAATCTGAATAAGTTGTGAAAATGAAAGTCAGGTTTTCTTCCTATCTTCCTAAAAATGCTTATTCCTGCTTGAGAAGCAAAGCTTCTATGGTTTGTTGCCCAGTAAGCCATTTAAGTCTCTCTCTCTCTCTCTCTCTCTCTCTCTCTCTCTCTCTCTCTCTCTCACACACACACACACACACACACACACACACACACACACAGAGTTTAAGCCAGGTTTTATATCACAATATAGACAGCAGAAAAAGGTGGGTACAACATTCATTTAACGCACACCTGAAGAAACACCTCAGTATGCTAACCATCCTCAAGGATGGGAACATTTATGAATTCCCAAAGTGTGAGAATGTCAAAGATGATTTTAGAAAATTTGCATAATCTCTGAATGTTGTCTGAATATATAAAGGCCATAATGTGTGTTGTCTTAAACTGCAGTTGCGGGCTTCTTTAATTTACATGCTAATACTGGACTGACTAGACCATGGGTTGTGTTCATGTCCTTATAGAGAACATATCCTATGACCATATGACCAGGAGAGATGTCTCAGAATTTATTTCCGCGCTTGTCTTTTAGCTTTCTTTTCAGATTTCCCTGTGATTTCTTTATGAACCCAGTAACTACTTATTGATCTTGAATTGCTGTCCTTGCTTCCAAACTCCCTGCTCACTCTGTCTACTGCTACAGTTTCCACCTGCATCCTGCCTCACCATCTAGGAGGTAGGCAATATTTTTGGTGCATACTGCATTATTTTGAACTCTCTTCTTGAAACCTACCTGCATTGTTATGGCTTGTGGTTTGCAGTACCTCTGGGTCTGTATCTTATTTGATTTCTAGCTATAAGCCATACATTCTGTTTTCATTATGGTCTTAAAGTCCATTCTTATTGCTCTTTAATATAGCCTGTTTAATTCTAATAAAAGAATGCATAACAAAAATAACATGATTCCAGAAAATAATCAGCAGGGTAGGATTCGATTATGTCTTGGAAAGTATTTTTTTTAAACACCTTTATTGGAGTATAATTGCTTTACAATGGTGTGTTAGTTTTTGCTTTATAACAAAGTGAATCAACTATACATATACATATATACCCATCTCTCCTCCCTCATGCGTCTCCCTCCCACCCTCCTTATCCCACCCCTCTAGGTCACAAAGCACTGAGTTGATCTCCCTGTGCTATGTGGCTGATTCCCACTAGCTATCTATTTTATATTTGGTAGTATGCATAAGTCCATGCCACCTTCTCACTTCGTCCCAGCTTCCCCTTCCCCTTCCCCTGTCCTCAAGTCCATTCTCTACATCTGTGTCTTTATTGCTGTCCTGTCACTAGGTTCATCAGACCTTTTTTTTTTTTTTTAAGATTCCATATATATGTGTTAGCATATGGTATTTGTTTTTCTCTTTCTGACTTACTTCACTCTGTACAACAGACTCTAGGTCCATCCACCTCACTAAAAACAACTCAATTTTGTTTCTTTTTATGGCTGAGAAATATTCCATTGTATATATGTGCCACACCTTCTTTAACTATTCATCTGTCGATTGACACTTAGGTTGCTTCCATGTCGTGGCTACTGTAAACAGAGCTGCAGTGAACATTGTGGTACACAACTCTTTTAGAATTCTGGTTTTCTCAGGGTATATGCCCAGTAGTGGGATTGCTGAGTCGTATGGTAGTTCTATTTTTAGTTTTTTAAGGAACCTCCATACTGTTCTCCATAGTGGCTGTATCAACTTACATTCCCATCAACAGTGAATCGGGTTCTCTTTTCTCCACACCCTCCCAGGCATTTATCGTTTGCAGATTTTTTGATGGCCATTCTGATTGGTGTGAGGTGATAACTCATTGTAGTTTTGATTTGCAGTTCTCTAATGATTAGTGATGCTGAGCATTCTTTCATGTGTTTGTTGGCAATCTGTATTTCTTCTTTGGAGAAATGTCTGTTTGGGTCTTCTGCCCATGTTTGGATTAGGTTGTTTGTTTTTTTGATATTGAGCTGCATGAGCTGCTTGTAAATTTTGGAGATTAATCCTTTGTCAGTTGCTTCAACGCAAATATTTTTTCCCATTCTGAGGGTTGTCTTTTCGTCTCATTTACAGTTTCCTTTCCTGTGCAAAAGATTTTAAGTTTCATTAGGTCCCATTTATTTATTTTTGTTTTTATTTCCATTTCTCTGGGAGATGGGTCAAAAAGGATCTTGCTGTGATTTATGTCATAGAGTGTTCTGCCTATGTTTTCCTCTAAGAGTTTTATTGTGTCTGGACTTACATTTAGGTCTTTAATCCATTTTGAATTTATTTTTGTGTATGTTAGGGAGTGTTCTAATTTCATTCTTTTACATATAGCTGTCCAGTTTTCCCAGCACCACTTATTGAAGAGGCAATCTTTTCTCCATTGTATATTCTTGCCTCCTTTATCAAAGATAAGGTGACCATATGTGCATGGCTTTATCGCTGGGCTTTCTATCCTGTTCCATTGATCTATATTTCTGTTTTTGTGCCAGTACCATACTGTCTTGACTACTGCAGCTTTTTGTATAGTCTGAAGTCCAGAAGCCTGATTCCTCCAGCTCCGTTTTTCTTTCACAAGATTGCTTTGGCTATGTGGGGTTTTTGGTGTTTCCACACAAATTGTGAAATTCTTTGTTCTAGTTATGTGAAAAATTCCATTGGTAGTTTGATAGGGATTGCATTGAATCTGTAGATTACTTGGGTAGTGGAGTAATTTTCACAATGTTGATTCTTCCAATCCAAAAACATGGTATATCTCTCCATCTTTTTGTATCATCTTTAATATCTGTCATCAGTGTCTTATAGTTTTCTGCATACAGGTCTTCTGTCTCCTTAGGTAGGTTTATTCCTAGGTATTTTATTATTTTCGTTGCAATGGTAAATGGGAGTGATTCCTTAATTTCTCTTTCAGAGTTTTCATCATTAGGGTACAGGAATGCAAGAGATTTCTGTGCATTAATTTTCATTCCTGCTACTTTACCAAATTCATTGATTAGCTCTAGTAGGTTTCTGGTAGAGTGTTTAGGACTCTCTATGTATAGTATCAAGTCATCTGCAAACAGTGAGAGTTTTACTTCTTTTCCGATTTGGATTCCTTTATTTCTTTTTCTTCTCTGACTGCTGTGGCTAAAACTTCCAAAACTATGTTGAATAATAGTGGTGAGAGTGGGCAACCTTGTCTTGTTCCTGATCTTTGTGAAAATGGTTTCAGTTTTTCACTGTTAAGAATGATGTTTGCTGTGGGTTTGTCATATATGGCCTTTATTATGTTGAGGTAAGTTCCCTCTATGTCTACTTTCTGGAGGGTTTTTGTCATAAAGGGGTGTTGAATTTTGTCAAAAGCTTTTTCTTCATCTATTGAGATGATCATATGATCTTTCTCCTTCAATTTGTTAATATGGTGTATCACATTTATTGATTTGCATATATTGAAGAATTCTTGCATTCCTGGGATAAACTCCAATTGATCATGGTGTGTGATGCTTTTAATGTGCTGTTGGATTCTGTTTGCTAGTATTTTGTTGAGGATTTTTGCATCTATGTTCATCAGTGATATTGGCCTGTAGTTTTCTTTCTTTGTGACATCTTTGTCTGGTTTTGGTATCAGGGTGATGGTGGCCTTGCAGAATGAGTTTGGAAGTGTTCCTCCCTCTGCTATATTTTGGAAGAGTTTGAGAAGGATAGGTGTTAGCTCTTCTCTAAATGTTTGATAGAATTTGCTTATGAAGCCATCTGGTCCTGGGCTTTTATTTGTTGGAAGATTTTTAATCACAGTCTCAATTTCAGTGCTTGTGATTGGTCTATTTATATTTTCTATTTCTTCCTGGTTCAGTCTCAGAAGGTTGCGCTTTTCTAAGAATTTGTCCATTATTTCCAGGTTGTCCATTTTATTGGCATATATTTGCTTGTAGTAATCTCTAATGATCCTTTGTATTTCTGCAGTGTCAGTTGTTACTTATCCTTTTTCATTTCTAATTCTGTTGATTTGAGTCTTCTCCCTTTTTTTCTTGATGAGTCTAGCTAATAGTTTTTCAATTTCAATTATATTCTGAAAGAACCAGCTTTTAGTTTTATTGATCTTTGCTATTGTTTCCTTCATTTCTTTATCATTTCTTTCTGACCTGATCTTTATGATTTCTTTCCTTCTGCTAACTTTGGGGTTTTTTTCTTCTTCTTTCTCTAATTGCTTTAGGTGTAAGGTTAGCTTGTTTATTTGAGATGTTTCTTGTTTCTTGAGGTATGATTGTATTGCTATAAACTTCCCTCTTAGAACTGCTTTTGCTGCATCCCATAGGTTTGGTGTCATCGTGTTTTCATTGTCATTTGTTTCTGGGTATTTTCTGATTTCCTCTTAGGTTTGTTCAATGATCTCTTGGTTATTAAGTAGCATATTGTGTTGGTAATTTTTATAGATTTTTTTTCCTGTAATTGATATCTAGTCTCATAGCGTTGTGGTCAGAAAAGATACTTGATACGATTTCAATTTTCTTAAATTTACCAAGGTTTGATTTGTGACCCAAGATATGATCTATCCTGGAGAATGTTCCATGAGCACTTGAGAAGAAAGTGTATTCTGTTGTTTTGAGATGGAATGTCCTATAAATATCAATTAATTCCATCTTGTTAAATGTATCATTTAAAGCTTGTGTTTCCTATTTTATGTTCATTTTGGATGATCTCTTCATTGGTGAAAATTGGGTGTTAAAGCCCCCTACTAGTATTGTGTTACTGTTGATTTCCCCTTTTATGGCTGTTAGCATTTGACTTAGGTATTGAGGTGCTCCTATGTTGGGTGCATAAATATTTACAGTTGTTATGTCTTCTTCTTGAATTGATCTTTGATCATTATGTAGAGTCCCTCTTTGTCTCTTGTAATAGTCTTTATTTTAAAGCCTATTTTGTTTGATATGAGAATTGCTACTGCAGCTTTCTTTGGTTTCCATTGGCATGGAATATCTTTTTCCATTCCTCACTTTCAGTCTGTTTGTGTCCCTAGGTCTTCAGTGTGTCTCTTGTAGACAGCATAAATATGGGTCTTGTTTTTGTATCCATTCAGCCAGTCTGTGTCTTTTGGTTGGAGCATTTTTTCCATTTACATTTAAGGTAATTATCGATATGTATTTTCCTATTACCATTATCATAATTGTTTTGGGTTTTTTATTGTAGATCTTTTCCTTCTCTTGTGTTTCTTGACTAGAGAAGTTCCTTTAGCATTTGTTGTAAAGCTGGTGTGGTGGTATGAATTCTCTTAGCTTTTGCCTCTCTGTAAAGGTTTTAATTTCTCTATCAAATCTGAATGAGATCCTTGCTGGGTAGAATAATCTTGGTTGTAGGTTTTTCCCTTCCATCACTTTAAATATTTCCTGCCACTCCATTCTGGCTTGCAGAGTTTCTCCTGAAAGACCAACTGCTAACCTTATGTGGATTCCCTTGTATGTTATTTGTTGTTTTTCCCTTGCTGATTTTGCTTTTAATATTTTTTCTTTGCATTTTTTTTTTTTTTTTTTTTTTTGCAGTACGTTGGACTCTCACTGTTGTGGCCTCTCCCGTTGCGGAGCACAGGCTCCGAATGCGCAGGCGCAGTGGCCATGGCTCACGGGCCGAGCCACTCCGCGGCATGTGGGGTCTTCCTGGACCGGGGCACGAACCCATGTACCCTGCATCGGCAGGCGGACTCTCAACCACTGCGCCACCAGGGAAGCCCCTGCATTTAATTTTTGATAGTGTAATTAATATGTGTCTTGGCATGTTTCTCCTTGGATTTATCCTGTATGGGACTCCCTGTGCTCCCTGGACTTGATTATTTCCTTTCCATATTAGGGAAATTTTCAACTGTAATCTCTTCAAATATATTCTCAGTCCTTTTCTTTTTCTCTTCTGCTTCTGGGACCCCATACTTGGAATGTTCATGTGTTTAATGTTGTCCCAGAAGTCTCTGAGACTGTCCTCAATTCTTTTCATTCTTTTTTCTTTATTCTGCTCTGCAGTAGTTATTTCCACTATTTCATCTTCCCGGTCACTTATCTGTTCTTCTGCCTCAGTTATTCTTCTATTGAATCCTTCTAGAGAACTTTTAATTTCATTTATTGTGTTGTTCATCATTGTTTGTTTTTCTTTTTAGTTGTTATAGGTCCTTGTTAAACGTTTCTTGTATTTTCTCCATTCTATTTCCAAGATTTTGGATCATCTTTACTACCATTATTCTGAATTCTTTTTCACACAGACTGCATATTTGCTCTTCATTTGTTTGGTCTGGAGGGTTTTTACCTTGCTCCTTCATCTGCTGTGTGTTTCTCTATCTTGTCATTGTGCTTAACTTACTGTGTTTGGGGTCTCCTTTTCAGAGGCTGCAGGTCTGTAGTTCCCCTTGTTTTTGATATCTGCCCCCAGTGGCTAAGGTTGGTTCAGTGGATTGTGTAGGCTTCCTGGTGGAGGGGACTAGTGCCTGTGTTCTGGTGGATGAGGCTGGATCTTGTGTTTCTGGTGGGCAGGCTTGTATTTGATGGTGTGTTTTGGGGTGTCTGTGACCTTATTCTGATTTTAGGCAGCCTCTCTGCTAATGGGTGGGGTTGTGTTCCTGTCTTGCTAGTTGTTTGGCATTGGTTTTCTAGCACTGTAGTTTGCTGGTCGTTGAGTGGAGCTGGGTCTTGGCGTTGACATGGAGATCTCTGGGAGAGCTTTCACGATTTGATATTATGTGGAGCTGGGAGGTCTCTGGTGGACCAATGTACTGAACTCTGCTCTCCCACCTTAGAGGCACATGGCTGACAGCTGGCCGGAGCACCAAGACCCTGTCAGCCAAACGGCTCAGAAGAAAAGGGAGAAAGAAAGAAAGAAAAATAAAATAAAATAAATTTATTAAAGTACCAAATAAAAATTAATTTTTTAAAATAAAAAAATTGTAAAGTAATTAAAAAAAAATAAAGGACAGACAGAACCCTAGGACAAATGGTAAAAGCAAAGCTATACAGACAGAATCACACAAAGTAGCATACACATACACACTCACAAAAAGAGAATAAGGAAAAAAATATATATGTTGATGTTCCCATAGTCCACCACCTCAATTCTGGGATGATTCGTTGTCTCTTCAGGTAGTCCAGAGATGCAGTGTACATCAAGTTGATTGTGGTGATTTAATCTGCTGCTCCTGAGGCTTCCGGGAGAGATTTCCCTTTCTCTTCTTTGTTCGCACAGCTCCTGGGGTTCAGCTTTGGATTTAGCCCCGCCTCTGCATGTAGGTCGCCTGAGGGCATCTGTTCTTTGCTCAGACAGGATGGGGTTAAAGGAGCAGCTGATTCAGGGGCTCTGGCTCACTCAGGCCGGGGGGAGGGAGGGGTATGGAATGCGGGGGGAGCCTGCGACGTCAGAGGCCAGTGTGACGTTGCACCATCCTGAGGCTCCGTGTGTTCTCCAGGGGAAGTTGTCCCTGGATCACGGGACCCTGGCAGTGGCAGCTTGCACAGGATCCTGGGAGGGGAGGTGTGGATAGTGACCTGTGTTTGCACACAGGCTTCTTGGTGGCTGCAGTAGCAGCCTTAGCGTTTCATGCCTGTCTCTGGTGTCCGCACAAATAGCTACGGCTCACGCCTGTCTCTGGAGCTCGTTTAGGCGGTGCTCTGAATCCCCTCTCCTCATGCACCCCAAAACAGTGGTCTCTAGCCTCTTCGGCAGTTCCAGACTTTCCCCCGGACTCCCTCCTGGCTAGCTGTGGTGCACTAGCCCCCTTCACACTGTGTTCACGCAGCCAACCCCAGTCCTCTCCCTGGGATCCGACCTCCGAAGCCTGAGCCTCAGCTCCCAGCCCCGCCCGCCCCAGTGAGTGAGCAGACAAGCCTCTCAGGCTGGTGAGTGCTGGTCAGCACCGATCCTCTGGGCGGGAATCTCTCCACTTTGCCTTTCGCACCCCTGTGGCTGCGCTCTCCTCCGTGGCTCTGAAGCTTGCCCCCTGCCACACCCCGTCTCTGCCAGTGAAGGGGCTTCCTAGTGTGTGGAATCTTTTCCTCCTTCACAGCTCCCTTCCATAGGTGCAGGTCCCATCCACATTCTTTTGTCTCTGTTTTTTCTTTTTTCTTTGGCCCTACCCAGTTTCTTGCCTTTTGGGAAGTCTGACGTCTTCTGCCAGCGTTCAGTAGGTGTTCTGTAGGAGTTGTTCTACATGTAGATGTATTTCTGATGTATTTGTGGGGAGGAAGGTGATCTCTACGTCTTACTCTTCCGCCATCTTGAAGGTCTCTCATGTCTTGGAAAGTTTTAATGTCATGGTGGAGCACTGAAGTGTAAGGGCAAACCCCACAATGAATGTTTTGAAAATTCTTCCCAACTTTCATTTATTTTCCAGTCACATTTTAGATTTCTTTCCATCTCACATGAGTTTATAATCATCATTTTTAATTAGGAAATAGTTGCAACGCTACTCATCTTTATCCCTGTGTATCTGCTATGTTGGATCCTTTGTGTATCTTGTCTACGAATTTGCATTTACAGGCATATGGCTCTCAGCGACATTCCTGGTGCCAAGTGTTATTGATTCAGATTGGGGTTTTCAAATGGATTTAATCTATATAAACTTTTGTAAAAACTTACTTTTTTGAGTTGGGTTAGATATAGCAGGTTGCCCATATTCATGAGGCATGAGATGAATAGTGTTTCTGCAAGTTGCATTAATCTTCATTTTCACTACACTATCCTGGCAAGCCTAGGGAGGTCACAACTATAAGGAGGGGCAGAAGCAACTCTATGGTATATATATTTCTAAACCAGCTCTCTCTTTAGGAGGCCTTTAGAGAAGTGCATATTCTGTTTGTAAAGTAACATGGTATTCAAGTCTACTCATAGAAGCTCCCCACTTCAGTCTTAGGGTCTCCTGTCTTAAATTCAAAACCTGAGGCACCTGGCATTTAAAATAGCTTGTAACTACAACCTGACATTTCAGATAAGAAAATACCTGTGTTAAAAGCAAGACAAAAGAAAAACATAAAGACCACTATTTTAGGCCTATTCAGCATTCAGTATACAGTTAACTTAGAAAACAAATCATTGCTTATATTTTGGATATTCAATCATATATCAATACATGACCATTTGTGTAATTGTTTATATTTCAACATATTCAGACTAAATCCATCCTTGATATTTCTAGATAAATTTATATTATTTTCCAAAATTACTCCAATATTGTGATATTTGATGTCATAAAAGTGTACTATCTGGCAGTAGAATTTGGTTATTAGAAACTACTTTTATAAAATCTACAATTAATATTAGAATATGGGAAAAGCAAGAAAAATATTATGAGCGGATGCCTAGTAAATGAGTATTTTCTACATAATATTTATTTGGTTAATTTTTTATTGTTTTATATATACAGTTGGATACAAGTATTTCATCACAAGCATTTCTATTTTTTTCCTGTTCTAATTAATAAGTGAAGTCATTTTCTAAAAAGTTTCCCTTTTGGCGTTAATATACCTTTTTTGTAACTGTAACCAATTTTGGCTAGAGAATGTCTGCAGTACCCATATTGACATATGAGCTATAATTTTTTAGCCCCCTGGCTGGCCAAATTGCAATTATCACTTTTATGTAGTCTATTGTTGATTCACTGGGAACTGTTTTAGAGAATTATTGGTTAAAATCCTGGAGTCCCTTGGCAAATTTGCTGTTCTTACCTGAACTAGCTGTGGGAGATATTCCAGTAGTTCATCATTCAAGAGGTTGTCTAACTGTCGAACTGCAACTTTACGAATTTCTTGATCTGGAAAACTAATACAAAGTAAATATATCTATTAAGCTGTTAACAGTATAAAATAATGCATGAGAAATATCAAGAAAACAGAATTTCACCTCCAATGCATTAGATAAAATAATAATCTCACAATCAATTAAGTTGTTCATTAGCACCAAATAATCATTCTTTTTTCATAGTCTGTACTCTCCTATGAACTGCAGTAGAAAGTTGTTTTGACTTTCAGATTCCTGCCTATAAAATGTGGACTATAGAATATAAAAGATATTTTCTAAAATATATGAAAATTTTTGCTTATTATTTAGCCATATATTTAAGTAAATTATTACCAGCTGGAGACCTGATGGCATATATGATTAAAAATGGGATATGGTATATTTAAATGAGTTTTGGCCAGATGATAATGAAAACCAGAAATCTGAAGTATCTTACAATAAATAAGCACAAATAACTTAATAGAGCTAAATCTTACTAGACTGTTAAGTTCCTGAGGGTAACTATGCCTTACTCATTTTTGGACTGCAGATGCCTGTTGTAAGATTTAGCACCAATCAGACACAATAAAAGTTTGTTACCGAACTAAATTTAGTTAGCATTTGAAACCCTGTAGTCGCTCTTCATATTGGCAGGTTTCTCATCTGTGGATACATAGGGTTGACTGTACTACACCATTTTAAGTAAGGGACTTAAGCTTCCGTGTTTTGGTATCTGCAGAGGTCCTGGAACTAATCTCCTGAGGATACTGAGGGACGACTGTGCTCCTCTGATGGGCTCCTCTGATTGCCATTCTCTTGCTCCATCAGTAGAAGTAGATTCAATTATCTCTAGCTCCTGGGAAGTGCCTAGATATAACTTTGACACCATACTTAGTATGTAGATTAGTAGATATAACAAGGGTATTGATAAGACCAATTAATTTTAAACAAGTCTTAAAAAATTAGTATGTATAATTTAAAACTTGAAGGAAACGTTTTATAGTAATTCACTTAAAAACAAAGACATGAATGAACAAAATCCCCAAATCCTTTTGTATGGGAACAAACAAAATGCTTTTCAACCAGTCAGGTGAGAGCTCTAAAGACTGGCTCTCAATACTGTGGAGGTCAGAAAACTTTAAAGTCTCCAAGGCCCAGTCTCTTTTCAACATGTCAGGTTACTGAAGGGTGAAATGAATACTATGCAGCTACAGTGTAGAGGAAAAAATGGCATTACTCAGTATCTCCCAACTGTCCTTGATAGCAGTTTGAAATGCACTGCTTAAACAGGTTACATATTTTTTCTTCATTTAAACTGAGCATTTTAATTGCAACAAGAATTTCACTTCCAAGGTTAGTCATCCAAAACCCCTATTTCTGACCTGCAAATACTTTTCCAATAATTTTCTCCCTATGAACATTCAAGCAATAAGACCTAGTGAGAATGTAGTCCAGGCACATCTCAAGAAGTACCACTAAGGTCAGAAGATCTTAGCATAGCATTAAGCACAGATGGAGAGTAGAAATGGTGTAATAAAAATGCAAAGCTGGAAGAAGGTCAGCTTGTTTTAGCACACTAAGACTTTATTTTCCCCTAATGAAATGTGATTGACTAACTTATTATTCGCAATTATTAAACCATTTGTCTGTGGCTTGTAGATGTCAAGGTCAGTTTGAGGACAGTTTGAAGTCTTAGAGGGAATAGTTAGTTGGTATATTTTGTTGCCTAAGCGATGACTTAGGTCCGATCCTAGTCATCCATGCTTTCCTGTGTGCCTATTTTATCTTATTGGTGTGAATAACAAGAAGGAAAAATAGAAAACAAACATCACAACAAAACAAAAACCTTTGGTGAACATTATACTGGTAATTATGTATTTATTTCCAAACACTAGAAGGTAAACACTCTGAAAGCAGAAAAATTTTGCCTGTTTCATTCATATATTTGTCTGCATTGCCTCTAGATAGGTGGACACTCTCCACATATTTGAGAAATGTCTAAACTGAATTAATTATCATTCCACCTAAAACATCTCTACTATCAGACTTCTGTCTTGCAGTCCGTGTTATCACCTTTCTCCAGTCATGTAGGTCTTAAATTTTAATGGTTATATTTTCTCCCTCTTTGCCCTCTTCATTTAATTTTTCCCCCTTTCCATCTGGTGAAATTCTATTCATCCTTGAAGTCAAAGCTCAAGCATCAATTTACCAGTGAAGCTGTCCCAGCCACTTTCTAGCCCCCTGTTGAGCTCATCACACCCTTCTCTATGGGATTCTATACACATGGTTGAGGATAGGCTCAATCATTTATATCCCTAGTCCAAGCATAACTGAATATATCTGTGGAATTCCTAGTAGTCTCTTTTCTTTATATCTCATCAGTTGCCAAGTTCTGTTGATTTTTCTATCCCAATGGCTCTAGCATCTACACTTGTTTCAATTTCTTCTGCAACTGTCTAGGCTAGGCCATAATTATCTCATGCTGGTATTAGCATTTTTCATAGCAATACCTTATAAAATTTCCTGAATTATTTTGTAAGTTCATTTCTCATAAACCATTAAATGGTTTTCTGTTTTCAAAGGATCTCTCAGGCCCATACTATTCATTTAGATATTCAAGGCTGGCTGAACACTCCAGATTTTTCTACTACTGTAATACTGAATAAACTGCTCTGGCTCATTGTATGTTATTTTTATTTTGAAAATGCTATGCTCATTCTCACCTTTGTTAGCACTGTAACCTCTGCTTGGAACACCCTCCCTTCTCTTCTTAAAGTCTTAGTCCTCCTTCAAAATGTGGATCAAATCCCCTTGAAGGCCACTATGCCAATCTTTAGCAATCACTTCTCTGAACTCCAAGGGCCCTGAGTGGTTAAATCCACTGGGCAATTAGGATATGCTAGTGTGTATTAGGATTTATCATTTTATATATATGTATCTTCATTCCTCAGCTAGTGAATGTATAAACTGAAGATAAAGATTGTTCTATCTTCTTTTTTTTATTTCTAGAATTTAGCACCATGCTCCATACATGTTGAGTGATTAATAAAAATGCATTGGCCATGAAGATAATAATGAAGAATATCATACTATGGAGCCCATCTTATTTCTTGTGCTCTGAGATAATTTACATTGGTAGCAATAGGCTTAATTCCACAAACACCACTCATACAAATTCCAGATTCTTTTTTCCTCTCAAACAGTAAGAGAAAAACAAATCTGAAGGTAATGGAAAAGAAGGGTTTATTTTCTTTTTTTTCAGCCTCCTCAGGAATAGGAGAACAAAAATCTAGTAATATTTGTACAGTATAGTCCAAAAGGAAAATTATATATTGTATTAACATGTGCAAATGCTGGGAAGAATGTTTTTGCACCTTCATAAAAAGGAATGTCTCTTTTTATTCATTACTGTTGCTTGATGTTCAGGAAGAAATTGGAAGAGAAATTGCCAAGAAATGAACCACAAGACATATTGAGATGTGGCTAAGACCTAAAGACATTAAAACATATCCAAATATAACTTGAATTTGACTATTTTAGGAAGAGTTGGCCACATTAAAAGAGACGCTGGCAGTGTTGGTGAAGTTCCTGGGAAATGGGCTCTTTCATATATTGCTGGCAATATACGGGAACATGTATTTAAAAAGAATCTTTAAAATGTGCTTACTCCTGGATCTAGCAATTCTACTTTGGGAATTTTTTCTAAGAAAATAATCAAAGGTGTGTGTGAGGATATATGTATGCAAACAAAATTGGAAATAATATAAATATCTAAAAATAAGCAGTTAAGTTAAATGTGCTATGACCATATGATAAAATACATGCTGTCATTAAAATATTAAAGTAAGATTTAATAATATGAGAATATTTTGAAAAAATTGTGCAATTTGTGCAGTATAATACCACTTAGAAAAATGCTTCCTTTTTTCCATATGCTTAACAAGAAAGATGGAAAAGGAAGGATCAAAATATGAATACCAAATTTCTGGATGGAAATGTCATGGATGACTTTAGTTTTCTTTTTTATGCTTAGGTTTTCAAGTTTTCTATATGAAAGTTCTATTGGTTACTAAAGAAGTAATAATTTTTAAAGCAAGTCTCATTCAATTAACTATGAAAATATATTAATAATTGCAAATATATTACCACTAGAAAAAAGATCCAAATCATATGTCCTTTTAAGAGTGCATATTGTTGAGTAAAAGAACAAGCCTCATATCTTGTAGTTGACTGAGAATAACATGATAGGCCCAAATAGGGATCTGTGCCTCTGGAAAATTTATGCTTAATACCTTTTCAGGGCCATGAACTTAGCCACAGATCAATGGACAAACATGTTCCACAAATCCTGGCATTTCTTTCCTGTGATGTTGTCTGAAACTATTTAATCTTTGGGGATATAGTTAATGGCATTTCATGCTCAGTAACTCGCTCCTCAATGAGGTGAGGGCTACCCATATTAGTTCTCTGACTGTGGTGTGATATTTACACACTGAAATGTCATATGTATCGGAAGAACGCAACCTATTTTGAATTTTCAACAAGCTACGTTGTTGTACTTTCCAATGACCTGATTTGCTTGAAAAATAAGTATAATTTTTACCGATAATAAACCAGAGCCACTCTCTAGTGACCCTGCTAACCTTGGGATTACTAATTACTGTAGGCATGGACATAACACCTTGAGTCTGGGGAATAAACAAAAGTCCCATTAGAAGATTCATCAGGATTATGTCAATTAGGACCTTGTTTATATTTATAAGAAACTTCCTTATAATCAATAAGAAAATAATTTAAAATGTAATAAATGGAGATCTATCTGTTTTGAGGTATTAAAAGGATACAAGATCAGTAAAATTCCATTACTTGTTGGGAGGAGATTATGTAAGGTGAAACAAATTTTCATTTATTATGAAATTTTTAAAAATTAGGCATAAGAAAAGTCCAGTGAAATAGTCACTTATTTAAGGTTATTCATAATTTTTTAAATGTCCATTTAAGTAACTTTACGCTGTCTAATTTAGGTTCCCAAGCATCTCTGAATAGAGGAGCAAAAAAACAATTATGGTCAAAAGCAAAAACATCAAGACTGTAAATAGTAAGACTGGCTTACTATTCAGTTTTACATGAGTTTCGTGAGCAGTGATTCTATACGTTCAGGGTTTAGTTACTTCCGAATTGAGCTAACAATTGCATCCCTGGGATTTCTAAAAGGACAAGATACCATAGCTAAGGTAAATATAACTGTGTATGGTAATTGTTAAGGAATTACCTAAAAATAGCTTACTGTCCAATGAGGACATTTGGACACAAAGAAAAAATAATCCTTGAAGATTGACTGTAAAAGTTGATAGAAAGAATCTAAGACGTGGCAAAAAACCCTCAAAATGTGAAAAATTAAGTAAAATTAAAACAACTTCAAGATAAACATTTTTCAAAGAAACTTCAGTGAAATATCGACTCTATATTTTGCCAACAATGTAGGGTAAACACAAAGTTTAAAGTCAAGCAGAGAAATAAGTTGGAATTGAATCTTTACATGGGCAGGAAAGGAAGAATACCAAGTATTTAGGTAATTTTTTGGCTCAAGGTAGAAGCAGAAACTGACTAGTGGTTAGAATCTGCTGTACAATAAAAGTTCTCCAATTTATTTTTTGGTATCTGGACCCTTTTACACTCTTAAAAATTATGGAAGATTCCAAAGAGTTTTTGTTTATGTGAGTTATGTCTATCAAGAATAACCAATTAGAAATAAAACCAGGACATTTAAGAAATATTTACCAATTCATTTTATATGACATTAATAAACCCATTACTGGCTAACATGAACACTATGTTTCTATGAAATATGTCTATATTTTCACAAAGAAAAAATTTAGTGAGAAGAATGATCCTGTTTAACATTTTTGTCTCTAATGTCTGGCTTAATGGAAGACAGCTGAATTCTCTATCTGCTTCAGTGTTAACTTTGTTGCAATATCGCATGTCATGTAGTCTATGGAAAATCCCACCCTACACTCATGAGTGAATGAGTGTGACAAAGAGAAATGACATCTTAGAATTATTATGGAAATAATATCGATCTTGTGACATTGCTGTAAACATCCTTAGGACTATAGACATCACTTTGAAAACTTTGGATATACAACATAGTTTTGGTATGTTATTGTAGTGGGGCCATAAGTCAAGGAATCGGCACTTGTGCCCTGTTTCTAAGACAGCAGCACATCAACCTATGTTTTCCCTGAATGAATAATTGGCTTTGCAGTCATCTGACTTGGGAATTGTCATTCCTCCTCTTTTCCCTCAAACATTTATAATTTCTCTCATCTCAGAGGCCTATAGGAATATCACAAAGGATTCAGACAAGCTTCAACAGGACCAGTGGAATTGTGAGGTGAAATTTCAACAGAAAATTACATCTTTCAATTTTTTCCATTTGACTTGTTATTTTGTCATTTCTACTTTTTTATTATTTTCTTCTTTTTCTCTTTTGTTCTTCTTTTTCTAGTTTGAAAAACGATATAGGGTCAATACCTTACTCAAAGAACTTGAAGTGATGGGTGAAGGCCAAATGCAATGTAACAAATGACCTTTAAAAAAAGCAGCTTGGAGTAAACTGAAAAGCAAAGAAATCTGAGGTCAAATTTAAGTGTAACAGAAATGTCAGACTTCTGAAAACACACTAAGAATTCAGGCATAATGCCATGAGGCTATTCACTGTTAAAAGCCCCAATGTCAGGTTAGAATTAAAAAACCATCAGAAGTACAGAACAGTTTTTCCAACAGGTTTTGAGTCTGATGACACACTCAGCATCAACTTGGAAGAAAAATGTCAATATGAATATCTTTGCTATTTTCAAAAAACAATCAGACGTGACAGAAGAAATTTTTTCCTGGGACAAATGGTGAATAAGCCTTCTTTAAGATGATCGTCAACTTCTATCTACTGAATAACTCATGTTCCTTCAAAAATTTTCACATGATTACAAAATATTAGAATTCAAGGAAACTTGGAGACCTGGTTCAACCTCCTGATTGTACAGATGAAGAAACTGAAACTCAGAGAGTTTGAGCTGTTTTCCTAAGGTCATTCATGGTGACACTGCAACTAGACTCCAAATATCCAGAATACTAGGCCAGTTTTTCTAGCAAGGCCTTCTAATCTTTTGACTAGATATTATCATATATGCTTATATGATACACACAAGACTAATTTGGGTGTATTTTTTTTTTTGTTGTTGTTGCGGTATGCAGGCCTCTCACTGCTGTAGCCCCTCCCACTGCAGAGCACAGGCTCCGGACGCGCAGGCTCAGCGGCCGTGGCCCACGGGCCCAGCCGCTCCGCGGCACGCGGGATCCTCCCAGACCGGGACACGAACCCGCGTCCCCTGCACCAGCAGGCGGACCCCCAACCACTGCGCCACCAGGGAAGCCCTGGGTGTATTTTTAATTTTATTTCATTCTAAATGGATCAAAGAGACATATAATAGTGAGCAGTGTAATTTGTCTGTTTGGATTGGGGCATTGGTCTAGTCATGAACCAAAAGGAATAAGAATGAATCATAGGCCCAAAGGGACATAAGAACTGTACAGACATTTCCTGATGGATAGTCTATGGACTTACGCATGGATATTGAGAATTAACTATATAGTCATGGTATTAATTAAAATTATTATTTAAAATTAAAGAGTAGTTACTGCTTTTGTTCCTCTTTATGAATGCATTTTGATTTTACTTATAGACAAGCTTAGAAAGGTCCTATTTTAAGCAAGTGGTGTATTGAAAGCACAATGGAGAGATTTTGTGTTTGGATGCATTAGACGTTACATGCAAAAGCAGCATGATGTTAAGAAAAAACAGGGATTTTGAATCTAAATATAAAGGTTCTTCTTATCTTATGCCCTCTCTCTCTAAACAAATTTATCTGCACCCTTGACTTAATTCACATTCTTCTCTGGATGATTTCCAGATCGGGGTCTCTAGCTTAGATATCTTTGTTGAACCACAACCAGTCATCTCAAGCACACCTCAAAGCCAACATACAAACCCTGAACTGCAGTGTTCTTGTTCTATAATCTGTTTGTCACCCAGCGTGCCCCATCTTAGGGAATGCTTCTATTATCCTCTTACTTACATAAGACAGAAACCTAAAAAGTAATCCTTGATACCCCTCTTTTTCACTACTCCTCCCCATTCAATCCTGTCATTTTTACTTCTAAATGTTCTGATTCTCTTCATTTTATTATGTCACCACCACCACCTTCTAAGGCTGACTTGCCATTCTCTGACACCTGGACTACTTCTATAGCTCCCTATCTCATCTACTTTTGCTTCCCTCACCAAATCCATGCTTCACTCAGAAACCAGAGGAATCTTTGAAAGATGAAGATCAATTCAAAATATTCTCTCACTGAAAATCATTTATGGCCTTCCTGTTGCTATCAGAATAAAGACCAAGTTGCTTAACATGGTCCTGTTTAGAAGACCTTAACATGATCTTCTAGTTCCATCTGAATGTATCTGTTCATCTTATATCACACACTCCTTCCCTGGATTCCAGGCACACTGGCTCTCTTCCCGTTTCTTAAACACAGTTTCCGCATTTCATAGATTCCCTCTTCCCAGGAAGCTCTTCTCTTACTCTCCTTTTTCACCAATTCATTCCCACTCATCTTTGACCTGAAATCAAACATAACTTCCTCAGGGAAGAATTTTCCCACTCTGGAGAAAAGATTTGGGTCCTTTATGTTATCATGGAACCACGTGCTTTTCACTCAGAGCTGTTATAACACCTGTTATTTTACATTTATAATTTGGTAGTGGCCTATTTCTCCCCACCTCCAGTAGACTACAACTCCATAAAGGCAAGAGATTATGTATCTTTTTGTTTAATATGCTTGCTTCAGGGCCAAGCATAAGTAGGCCATCAATAAGCACCTATTGAGTGAATGAATAGACAAATTGGGTTTCAATTCCTTCATCTGTAAAATGGGGATCAGTAAAATGGAATTTGTAGATGTTGGTAACAATATTAAAGAGATTGTTTTATAGGCCGAATCACATAACATACTGTAAAAGAGCTTAATAAGTAAGCTATAAGTCATTATTCCATTGTCAAATATTTATTAAGTTGCTAACTTTTAACATATACATTTTGACAAGTGAATTTAAGCTTACTGAAGCTTACTAGAAATGAAATTGTTCCCATGAATTTATTGATATTTACAATTTGGCACTGAAAAAAATCTGAAAACTCTGAACTCTCTTAAAAGTATAGTTATGGGGCTTCCCTGGTGGCGCAGTGGTTGAGAGTCCACCTGCCTATGCAGGGGACACGGGTTCGTGCCCCGGTCCAGGAAGATCTCACGTGCCACACAGCAGCTGGGCCCATGAGCCATGGCCGCTGAGCCTGCACGTCCGGAGCCTGTGCTCCGCAACAGGAGAGGCCAAGAAAGTGAGAGGCCTGAGTATCGCAAAAAAAAAAAAAAAAAAAAAAGTATAGTTATGATGAAGAGGATAATGACGATAAGAATGATTGGCAGCATGTATGGAAAGCTCTCATAAGTACTTTATCCTGCAAGGTACATGATGCTTATTACTCCCAAAACTTGTCCAAGGTCATTCAAGTAATAAGTGGCAGAGACAGATATGTTTGATTTCAAAGCTTATATTACCAACCATGAAATATGGAAGCAACTCCAGAAACTCTTCAAAAGTACACAAAGGCAAGATACATATCTTTGGGTTTATGCACTTCTATGTTTTTCATTTTTAGTATATCACCTTGACTCTCCCTTCATGGAGAATACTGAAACTTTCACATTTTTCTCTTCCATATCCATAGTTATCTAAAATCATATTCATATTTTTCCTTCCCTCCCAACTGAGAGGAACAAGTTACTCTCTTCCTCTCCTTGATAAAATTCCCATTTGCATTTTTGGTACAGGTTGTTGGCTGTTGGTGCCATCTCATTTTGTCAGTTCACCCATCCCTGTTTTCTGATCTTCCCTTCATGCATCTTTCATCTCAGTTTTTAAACATGCTTGAAGCTCTTTTATTTCAACAAACATATGAACCCCAAACATCAAAATCATTTTCTTATCTCCTCCAACTTTGGTGATCTTCTTGCCTTTACTAGCAATCCTATTCCAAGAGGCACAATTTATTTTTCTCCATTTCCTCTTCAAGGCCTTGAAGTATGGCATCCAACTTCACTACCCAAATCTGCTCTTTCTTCTATAATTCTTGTCTTGGTTAATGATGTAATTATTTATCATTTACCCAAATCAGAAAGCTCCAAGTCTTCCTTATTTCCTCTCTCTTTTTCACTTTCTTCTGAAATGTTTCTCAGATCTGTTCTGTAAATTTCTACTGATGCCTTGATCAGGCCCAGACTATTTTTCAAGTAGACTATTTCAATACTTGCATCTATCTAATATCCTTGCTCTTATTCTATTCTTTTTTCAGCCCACCCTTCACAATAATTCACAGAATTATCCCTGTATAAAATAAATCTGATTGTATGACTCCCATTCTTAAAATTCCATGGGCTGCAGTAAAGTTAGTTCCTAGTAATTACCTGACTCATGAGGCCCCAAATGACCTAAACTGAACCACTCTTTTCAACCTTGTCTCCCAGTATAATTCCCTTCTAATATTATATTAAATTACTATTCTCTGAACCTCCATAACTGTGACCATGCTAGTCTTTCTTCCTGGAATGCCATTTTCTCTTTTCTCCATTCAGGAAATTCCTATGAATGTTTCAAGTCAGAATTTAATTGCTTTGTGAAGCTTTTCTTACTTTCCTTGAGAGAATTTGCCTCTCTCTTCCTTGGGGGCATACAGCACTTAATAATTTGATTATAGTATAGAGTATATTGTGTGATCTTCAGTTTGAGTCTTTCTCTCTAAACTGTTTAGAGACAGTCATTATGACCTATTCGGCTTCTTTGATTCATTGCATGCCAATTTCCATGTACACATATTTTTGCTCAATAAATAAACAGAAAGGATACACCATCATCCATCACTTGATTACTTAGTCAGATGTGGAAGTTATAACTGTCTACCTTTTCCATATTCTACTCTGCCTGCTTACAATGCTAGTTAAGAATGGCTTTATCATACATTAATTAATCTCTACAATAAAGAATATAGTGGTTTGGTGCAAACATTTTTGTGGAACATTTTTCCAAGGAAACTGATTTTGAAAGCTAAGGCACTGCCTATTAAGTATTGCTCTTTTTCCTGCAAAACAATAATTTTACATCATGTAGGATGGCAAGTCCTGGTACCTGGTCAAATTTTTATTTAAGCTTCTGATGTAATCCTCTGATGCCAATTTAGAGTTACTATTTTTAAATGAATACCTCCCTTGAACTGCCTTCTAATTCCTTGGGTAATTTCTGCTTATTATTAGCAGTTGAATAGTTGCACCTGTGCACCAGGGTTCAAGAAAACAGCAACCATCTGCCAAGAACTACAGACCTTAGCCCTTGGTCTCTGGTATTCTGACGGTACTGCCTTCTCTAATGGAAGTATCAGTACCTGGTGAACACACTGCTAACACTCAGTCATGGAAATATTAACACCCTATGGCCCACATGAGCTAAATCAAATCTCAATGTGTCTCTGGCTAAAAATAAGCCAAAAGGACGTGGTGAACCTTCAAACAGGATTAAGCAATCAATAATAGCAAAAATTTTCCAAGCTAGTAATGGAGCACACCAGTTCTCAGGAGGTTAAGCCACTGAAAAAATAAGACTATTCAAAGGAGAAAAAATACAGACCTCTGAAGAACTCACCCTGACAACTCACTTAACAAGCATAAACTGTTTGTTCTCAGAGAAGTCAGCTTTTGAATTTAGAGAAGTTGAAAGGTTCATTTCTGGAAACAGCTTGTCCTCAAGTTTATTAATAGTTCAGTTAAACTGAGAGTAGGAGTCATAGGATAAGTACAATGGAAATACTCCAACCTTTTCAGTGACCTGTTTTGATGCATGATAAGGAACTGTTCAATGTGCAAATAAATCCAGTTTCTACTAAGTTCCCCGAATGACGCTTAATAAACAGCTCTCTGCTTTGAAACCAGTCCCTATAACCTCTAAAAATCTGGTTATTCAGAAAAAAAGCAATTACACAGTGAAGTAGAAACATCCAAGCATAAGACAGTAAGTACTGCTATTTACTATAATCAAACTACTTTAGGATAGTTTTATTTACATATTTAGTATGTAAACAAATAGTATGTATTTATGTAGGAAGGCTGTAAGTCATAGTGTTAATATTGCAAGCTCCAAATCTCTGGATTTAACTCTAGCTCCTTAACTTACTAATGTCAGTTGGGCAACTTAACCCCAGTAAGCCTCCGTTTCCTCAATGGTAAAATTGGAATAATAATAGTATTTGCCTGCAGGTTATTGTAGATAATAAAACGAGGTCGTATTAAGGAGCACTAAGTAAAAATCTGATCTTTATATTTAAAACATTAAGTGAATCAAATAGATGTTCAGCATCTCTTTAAGTAGAGAAGGCTCCTATAAACAGAATTATGCTTAGTTATCAGAAACCAGAATATTGAAGTCCATCTAGTGAATCCTCTTATTTTATAAGCAAGAAAACTAATCAGTATTACAGGCTTCATTCTGACAAAGATTTTTGTAAGAAACATTACATGAACTTAACAAAAAATATTAGTTAACACATTTAAATGTCTTTAAAAGAGACCAAGGTACATTTTAATAAAACAATAATAAGTTACCCCCCCTCAAAAAAAACCACCAGTTAGTGCTTTAGAAACGTTAGAAAGTTGTCCCGTAAGAAAATTATGCTTTAGAGATATAGTCATAGTTTTTACCTTTACAACTACTCTTTAAGTATTTTTAATAGTTTTATAGAGATATAAATACCATACAGTTCACTCAGAGTGTACAATGTAATGATTTTTAGCATGTTTCTAGAGTTGTGGAACCATATCACAAAAAGAAACCTCATATCCATTGGCACTCATTCCCTATTTTCCCTCTCCTCTAGCCCTAGGTGATCTCTAATCTACTTTCTGTCTCTATCCATTTGCCTATTCTGGGCATCTCATATATGGATCATACAATATGTGGTCTTTTGTGACTAGCTTCTTTTGCTTAGCATGTTTTCAAGGTTCATTCATGTTGTAACGTATATTAATATTCGTTCTTTCTTATTATTGAATACTGCTACATTGCATGGATAGACCACATTTTATCTATCCATTCATTAGCTGATGGCCATTTGAGTTGTTTCTACTTTTTGGCTATTATAAATAATGCTGGTCTGAACATTCATGTAGGAGTTTTTGAGTGAACCTGCTTTCTATTTATCTTGAGTATTAACTAGGAGTGGAATTGTTGGGTCATATGGTAACTTGATGTTTCATATTTAACAAACTGCCCCATTTTACATTCCCTTGAGCAATATATGAGATTTGCAATTTCTTCACATCCTTGCCAATGCTTATTGTCTTTTTGATTATAGCTATCCTAGTTAGTGTAAAGTGGTATCTCATTGTGGTTTTCATTTATATTTCCCTAGTGGTTAATGATGTTGAGCATCTTTTCATGTGCTTACTGGGCATTTTTATATATTCTTTGGAGAAATGTTGGATCCTCTGACTATTTATTTATTTAAAAAATATTTATTTATTTGGCTGCGCCTGGTCTTAGTTGCAGCACATGGGATCTTCGTTGCCGTGTGCGGGATCTTTGTTGCGGCACGCGGGATGGTTTAGTTATGGCATGCAAACTCTTAGTTGCGGCATGTGGAATCTAGTTCCCTGACCAGGGATCAAACCCAGGCTCCCTGCATTGGGAGTGGCAGTCTTAGTTACTGGACCACCAGGGAAGTCCTCCTCTGACCATTTAAAAATTGGGTTGTTTATTGTTTTGTTATTGAGTTGTAAGAGTAGTTATATATTCTGAATACAATTCCCTTATTGGATATATGATTTGCTAAACCTCTTACTCTGTGAATTGTTACCTTCACTTTTTTTTTTTAACCTTCACATTTTGAGCCAAATTTCGATGAGCTTATCAGTTCAGGAATGACAAAATAATAATTGTGCTAATATTCTAAGTCTTACTTGAGCCAAAAACAACTAGAATTTAGCAAAAAAATTTTGTAGATATTGGCTATTCTTATCTATCTAAATCAGAAAAAGATGTTAGGAGTAAGGTGGAAATGAGAACTTATTTTTTTCCAGAAAGTTCTTGAAACACAAGTATGTACTGTAAATAATTCCAATGAAACCAATCAATTGTTAATTGATTTTCTTATCATAGCATTATTTCATTAATTCATTCACCTGTACAAGGAGATGTAGGAAATAAAGATAATCAATGATTCCCTCAAATAATATAATTTAAATATTAAAATAAAGTAGTATAAATAATCATAATGTATTTTTGATAGTGACTGAGTCAATATTGAGTAATTACTATGTCCCAGGTATTATTAAGCCTTTGAGAAACAGAAACACTATGATGAACTGTTTTGCCTTAACTAGCTCTCAGTCCAACATGGGCAAATTACATGTTTCACATGTTGCATGTAAACACATTGCAATAAAATGTAATTCATAAAGAAACAAAGCACTGTACTAGGAAGATGTGATCAATTTTACTTGGCAAGATCAAGGAAGTATCCACCTATAAGAAGCCTTATAAAAAGGGGAAAAGCTGCAAGCTCAACTAAAAGAAAAATTCTATATCTATCTGTCTGTCTGTCTATCTATCTATCTATCTATCTATCTATCATCTATCAAGGAAGAGTGGGCATCTGGGCATGCAGTAATTAATGGAAGACATCAGAAAACTGAAAAAAATATTCAATGTGAGAGGCACAAAACATGTAGGATTTTAAGATAATTTGTAACTTTTTTTTTTTTTCTTTCTGTGGTACACGGGCCTCTCACTGTTGTGGCCTCTCCCGTTGCGGAGCACAGGCTCCGGACGCGCAGGCTCAGCGGCCATGGCTCACGGGCCTAGCTGCTCCGCGGCATGTGGGATCCTCCCGGATCAGGGCACGAACCCGTGTCCCCTACATCGGCAGGCGGACTCTCAACCACTGCACCACCAGGGAAGCCCGATAATTTGTAAATTTTGAGCTTGGAAGATTGAGCGGAACCTATTAACGCTTACAAATAATAGAAAAAGAAAACACTTTCTCTCCCTTTCCCATGCTAGAAGTTTTATAAAAGACACAAATTTTAAAATAAACCTAAATAAATCCTTTGAAAAGTCCTTTGTGTCACTTTCTCTCCCTCCTTTCTCCTTCATCAGGATCTTGAGAGAGAATTTAGAATAGAACTGGGTGTCACAATTCTTCTCTGACTCTAGAGATTGCAGACTTTCTTCATGGCATCAGTGAGCTGATGCCATCAAGACAGACTTAAAATATCTCTTCTTGGCTTTGAATATGAAACAGAAGCCAAGGAAGAGCTGCTTCCCCAAACCAGAGCCAGACACCACACTTGTTCCCTCATGCTTCTCCTTAACTAGAAGATGACGTCATTGCCCCACCAGATCCCCTACCCCCATGCATTTTATTCTGAGGGAAGATCTGAAGAATATATAAGGGATAGCTTTTCCTTTTATTCTTGTCATCATCATTGGCTTATTAACTGAAAACCTACTGTAAGCAGGGTATTTTGCCAGGCTTTGCATGTTTCAGTAGTAAAAGATATTGTTTTAATTTTTAAGAACTCTTTTCTTTTGAGAGGGGGACAAGTAGAGAATTTTATTTTTCCCTATTCAATTTTTTTTTTTTTTTTTTTTTTGCGGTACGCGGGCCTCTCACTATTGTGGCCTCTCCCGCTGCGGAGCACAGGCTCCGGACGCTCAGGCTCAGCGGCCATGGCTCACGGGCCTAGCCACTCCGCAGCATATGGGATCTTCCCGGACCGGGGCACGAACCCGTGTCCCCTGCATCGGCAGGCGGACTCTCAACCACTGTGCCACCAGGGAAGCCCCCCTATTCAATTTTTTTTGTTGTTATTTCTGTAACAGCAAGTAGACTCTCCATTTAAGATACTATGGCCATTAATTATACTTCAAGTTTAGTACAGAAGACACAATTATATTTTAGATTTGTTTAAAATTTATATTCATAGTTTACATTTATCTAAATTTAATATTCATAGCTACTGAAATTGGAAACAAACAGAATTGCTATTGAATTAATCACATAGTCCTACAGCTTTTCTCTTCAAATTTTTCTCATTAGTAATGTCATGCCTGTCACGCAATTCTTACCTGGAAGTCAAAAGTCCAAGTGCCTCCAAAGGGTGAGAAAATTTCCATCTTCTCAAAATGGTATGCATTTCCGAAACAGTTGTTTCATCCCATCCAGGGGCACTACCCAGGACCAAAGGAAGGGAGCAATTTTCATTATTGCAGTAGAGGCGATAAAACCATAAGTATCTTCTCTTTTCCTCAGAGAGTCTGCAAAACCAGATTGGAAACTGTAATTTACTGGAGTTTGCTACACTAACAAATGTTTGCTGTAAATACACAGTACAAAATGTTAGTCTAGTTCTTTGACTTTTATTTTAGTTTAGTTTGGAAAACAAGTCCTTTATCTTTTGGGGACAGTTTGATAGGTTATTTTATCAGCTTATTTCCCACTAAATTTATTTTTTTATAGAAAAATAAAATGAAATAAACTTCAGTTCAGATAATTCACATTTATTTTTCCTCACTCTTATGCTTGCTACTTTTTAAAAAAAGTCATTTTGGTTGGCAGAGTCTCTGTCTCTTAAGGCAGACCAAGTTTATCTGAATCCTGCAACATGCACTCCTTAGAACAAAGTTGCTTAACCATTTACTTTCTTACATTCTTTATAAATTAACTTAGACCCAAGTGGGCCTGTGGAGAAATGGCATATTTTGAAGACCATATTCCTTCATTTCAAAGTAAGTTTCAATCAGAGTTCAGAAAACTTTTTGCTCTGAACTCTAAAAACAAAGATCTCAATTTATCCCTGGATTCTGGCTCTAAAGTCTCAGAGTTTGCTGGAAGTTTGGGGTTAAAATGCCAGTGAATAGGACTTCCTTAAGTGCTCAAGTGTTCCTCTCTGGAGAGTGGTCCCAACAGAAGATTTAAGTCTAGGACAAGGGTCATTGATTCACTGACAGTTTACCGTGTTTTGCTTACACTCCAGCAAAAGCATTCGAGACCACGGTTCAGCTGAAGGACAGCATTTCTCACATGACAATGACAGCTTTTCAACACTGTCTCCCCCAAACTGATACTCTGTTGCTCAGCTTAAATTAACTAAAACTCCCAAGCAGGATAATAAGAATTATTGAAAGACTTTAAATATCGATATTTCTCTACAATTTCTTCTGAAGCCATCTTCATCTGCAAAGTGAAAGAACTGGATTATAGAGGATGATTTTTGAGGTGCATTTAGTCTTCTTTTCTGTTGTCACTACCTTCCTCACCAGAAAGCCCTGGAAGAAAAAATTCCATAACCAACTTATTTCTATGGTATTAAAACAAGTTATATTTTCCTAACTGAATTCATTTTTTCAATATTGAACAGTGATTTTTTCTCTTTTACCTTCTTTTATTGAAGCATAATTTACATAAAAGGGAATGCATGGCTTCAGTTAATTAAATTTTGCCAAATGCATACATCAAGTAAAAACTACACACTTTTCAAGATATAAAAGGTTTCTTATGCCACCAAAGGCAAGCACTAGTATGATTTCTTTCACTTTAGACTATTACCTATTTTCAAACTTCATATAAATGGAATCATAGAGTAAATATTCTTTTAGTTATAGCTTCTTTCACTCAGTATAATGTTTTTTAAATTACCCATATTGTTGAGTGTATCAGTAGATTATTCCTTTTAATTAATGAGTACTCTTCCTTTGTATGAATATATCACAATTTGCTTATCCTTTTTCATATTTGATGGACATTTGTGTTGTTTCCTGTTTGGGGATATTATGAATAAAGCTGCTGAGAAATTTGTGTGCATGTGTTCATATGGGTATATTTTTCATTTCCCCTAGAAAGTACCAAGGAGGGGAATGACTTGGTTGTATGTCACATTTTTGTTTAACTTTTGAAGAAACTGTCAAACTATTCTCTGAAGTAGTTGTAATATTTCACATTATCATGTGTAGGGTATGGTAGAACCAACTGTACGGCATTCTTGCCCACACTTGATTTTTGCCCATTTAAAAATATTATCCGGCTTCCCTGCTGGCGCAGTGGTTGAGAGTCCGCCTGCTGATGCAGGGGACACGGGTTCGTGCCCCGGTCCGGGAAGATCCCACATGCCGCGGAGATGGCCGCTGAGCCTGCAGGTCCGGAGCCTGTGCTCCGCAATGCGAGAGGCCACAACAGTGAGAGGCCCGCGTACCGCAAAAAAAAAAAAAAAAAAAATTATCCAAGTCTTCAGAGTGTAATTAAAAGCATACTGATCATTTGAAAAGAAATTATACATTCTAACGGGTGTATAATTGTATCTTTATCACTAATTTGGGGAGGACTAGAACAGTCATCTTAACAAAAGGGGTTATTTTAATCAATGACATGATATATCCTTCCATTTACTGAGATTTTCTTTAATTTCTCTTAGCAAAGTTTTGTACTTTTTAATGTAGAGATGTTGATATTGTAAATAGAATTTTGAAAAATAAAATTTATTTTCTATTTTTTACTGGAATACAATTGCATTTTGCACATTAACCTCAAATGCAATGATCTTACATAATCACTCATATGAAAATAGAGTAAGTTTTATTTCTTTCTTTCCAACTTCTATACATTTAACACTTATTTATCTTGCCATAGTGCACTGGCTAGGATTTCCAGTACAACACTGAAGAGGAATATTGAGACAAACATCTTTGCTTTGTTCCCAATTCAGGGGGAAAGCACTCATTCTTGCACCACTTAATACGAGGTTAACTCTAGATTTTTCCATAGATCTAGATTCAATTCAGGAGTTGAAGTCTGAGGAAGTTCCATTCTACTCCTAGTTTTGTGAGTTTTTATCATGAATGGGTGTTGAATTTTGTCAAATTTTTTTTCCAAATATTTCAAGATGGTATGATTTTCCTTGTATATCTTTTTCCATTCTTTTAACTATAATCAAGCTGAATTCTTATTTTAAAATATATGCCTGTAAACAGCATAAAGTTGGATATTACTTTTGTAATGTAGGCTAACAATTTCTGCCTTTTAATTGGGGTTTTTATTAATTTATATTTAACAGAATATTGACATGATTGGGTTTAAATCAACCATATTGTTATTAATTTTTTTGTCCAAACTATTTCTCCTTTTCTCCTGCTTTCTTTTGGATTTTTTTAAATTTAATTTTTGTCATCTTTTTGACTTTTAAATGTACTCTTAAAATTTGGGGGGGTGTGCTTTCTTTCAAGATTATAATATTCTTTTTTCGCATATCACAGCCAACCACAACTAATGTTACACTACCTTATGTATAAGAATCTTAGAACACTATGCTTTTATTTTTCTATTTCTCATTCTTATTGTAGTTGTTACAATTTTATTTTCATATATTGCAAACCCAGCTGTATATTGTGATTTTTGTTTAAACAATTATTTTTTAATAAATTAATAAATGTGTAAAAAATGTGTATTTTTATTATCTACCTACTTTCCCTTTGTGGTGCTTTTCATTTATTCTTGTAGATTTATCACTTCTTTTATCACTTATCACTTCTTTTAGCATGAAATATTTTCTTTAAGATTTCTTATAGTACAGATGAGCTTATAACTAACTCAGCTGTGCTTAGTTGAATATGTTTTAATTTTGCCTTAACTTTTGAAATGTAATTTTACTGGTTATAGAATCTTAAGTTGATGTATTTTCTTTTCCCCTTTCAAAATGCAAGATAATGTTATAATGTCTTTTGGCTTCCTTTGCTTCTAATGAGAAATCCTCAGTTAATGAGTAATCTGCTGAATTATAGTTGTTCCCATGGATGCAATTTGTTGATTTTCTCTGATGTGTTAGAAAAAAAATTATCTTTATCTTTAGTTTTCAGAAATTTGACTATAATGTGCTAAGGTGGTGTGTGTGTGTGCACATGCACACATGCTTGGGATTTGCTAAGCTTCTTGTATCTGTGGGTTGATTTTTTTTTAAATCAAACTTGTAAAATTTTGGCTATTATTTCTTTCAGTTTTTTTTTTTTTTTTAACTTCAATCCCTCTCTTCTCTCCTGTGTGTCCAATACACACATATTATATTACTTGATATTGCCCCACAGGTCACAAGGCTCTATCACTATTTTCAGGTTTTGTTCTTTCTGTACTTCAACACGGATAATTTCTATGGCCCATTCTTCAAGATCACTGTTCCTTTTTTCTTCATTATGCAATCTATTAAGCTTTTCCAGTGATTTTTTTTTTAAATTTAGATATTGTTTTTCAGTTCCTAAATTTCCATTTTTCTACTGAGACTTCATTTGTTCACTCATACATATCTTTTTATTTAAATCCATAAAAGTCTTTATAATAGTTATAAAATATTTGGATCTGTTTCTGTAAACTGCTTTGCCCCATCTTGGGCTATGGTTATATATTCCTGACTCTTCCTATGTCTAGCAATTATTGATTGTACACTAAACCTTTAAAATTCTGCATTTTGCTATCTTTTGAGTGTTGAATGTTTCAATTTTTTTAGTAGTCTGTTTAATTACTAGCAGAGCAGCTTGATCCTTTTGAGGCTTGTTTTTACGATTTGTTAGGCTAGGCCAAGTATACTCCTTAATCTTGGCCTAGAGCACACTTACTCCTAATATGCATCTTTCTGGTTTCCTTATTGAATGCTGGGGTGTGGTGATCTTTCTCTATTATTACTAGTCAGAATTTCTATGTCTCCCAGCATTGGGCAACCTCTAGAATCTACATTTATTTCACATCTCCCTGTAGCAGTTCTTTTGCAATCCCTACAAAATCTCTATCTGCTCAAGAGTAGCTTAGTACTCAGCTAAATATATAAGGGGACACCAATACATATTTCTGTAGCTCCTAACCTGTACATCTTCCTTTTCTCTACTATTATGCTCTGTAAATTCCAGCTTCCTCAGCATCAATAAACTCCGATCTCTGCCTTTTTTTAAAAATCTCAGCAAGACCTGCATGCTCTTCTTTAATTATATCTCCCAGATCTATGGTACAGAAAATGCCTCTGGGCTGAAAGTTACTTTATTCATGGGTTCACATTAAGGCCTATCTGTTCAATTTCTGAGAGCAGTTGTTTCATATGTATTTTTCTTGTGTCATATTTCTTTAATTCAGGAGGATTAGTCTAGTAATAGGTAATCTTCATGGCTAGAAGTGGAAGCATAACTTCTTTCATACCAAATTATTTTATACCTTATGTTCCAGGATTTTCTTTATATCTGACATATTCTTTTAGCTGTCATCAAGAAGGTGTTTTTCTTAGTTTTACAAATATTATAGGTACATTTTCATTGAATTTCATTGAGTCTGAACTTTCTGACTGATTACATTTGATCAATTTGAAAGAAGGAATAATTAAGTCACCAACTAAATGATAAAATGTGGTATTTTGAAAATGAATTTAATCTGTTTCTAACACAAGTTTTATCACATTGAAGGCTGGTCTCCATCTGTTTTCACAGTCCAGAATGAAATTGTACTCTACTGAGTACTGATAATTGTATTTGAGTGGGTGAAACAGAGGAAAATGTTACTTATTTTATAGTATAAGTTATTCTCTTAAATAGAAACTGAAGTCTAAGACCAGTTAGAAATCACTGGGGTTAATTTAAAAACACAAACCTTTAATATTTAAAGGCAGTTACTGTGCTTATTATTTGTTGGTTTTGATATTTTTTGTTTGAATATTTTAAAATTTCAAAGTATAGTATCTTTTTATATATTAAAAATCTCTCATTACAAATATATTAGCCTCTGATATGTGACACACTTGTTAAATGCAAGGTTTTATATTTTTGATTAAGAAGTATAAAAAGATGCTTCACCTAGTTAAGATGACAATAGTCTAGTATAAGAGTCTTTCAACATTTTCAATCCTTAAGGTAATTTTTATACCAAATTCTATGCAAAGGAACTTTATTCATGATAACATTTATTTTACACATATTATTTATCAGGCACAGTGTAGAACACTGAAAATGTAGTGATAAACAAGATAGATAGTTCCTTGTTCTCTCAGTTCTTACAAGATAATAAGAAAAAAACACATTAATAAACAAGGTGATAATAGATTCTGCTAAGTGTGATAACATAAAAGGTAATAAGATAGATTGTAAAGAGAGTAGAACTCCATTAGGTAGAGTGATCAAAGAAGGGCTCTTTGAGAAGATCACAATTAAGTGAAGACCTATAGGGTGAGATGATTCAGTCATGTGAAGAACTAGGAAGGAGTATTTCATGTAGAGGAAACACCAAATAAGAAGGCCTTGAGATGGGAGAGGGAATACAGCACATGTGAAGTATGTGAAGCAAGCGGATGTCACTGGCTTGAAGTGAATGAGGAAAAGTGTAAGACAAGATGAAATTAGAGATCAGGGGAGTAACAAGATTACCCAAAATGGAATGCTTGATCACATTCAACACCTCAGTCTGGACGGTCTCAAACTTATTCCTCCTCCAGAAAATGACTCTAACATCTGCCCAGTTCATCAATTCAAAAACCTTAGATTCTCCATTGACTTAACTTGATTCTTTGGTTTTTTAATTGACTTAACTCCTATTTACTAATAATCATGAAGTCATGTCTTCTCAACTTCCAAATATGCTCCAAATCTAGCCATTACTACCAGTGTCCACTGCCATCTCCCTAGTTCTAGTGACCACGACCTCCTGCCTAAAATATTACATAAGCTACTCTGCTGTACTGCTTGCTTCCACTTACTTCCTCTCCAATCCATTCTTCAACTTGTAGTCAAAAGAATCACTCAAAAAGATTATTCAGATCACATGACTATCCCATTCAAAACCTTTAAATAATTTCTTATTCTTGGAATAAAATGCTTTATTATGTTATATATGTATATCACCATAAATATATGTGTGTGTGTATATACACACACACACACACACACACACACACACACATAAAGAGTTGCTTTCTTAGTTTTATGCTTTTTCCATGTTAGTAATGACCACCATAAGCTGTGGCTTAGATATTACCAAATATTAAAGTCAAATAGTAATTACAAAGAGAGAATTAGTATCCTCTTATAATTCTTCCTGGTCTTTTTTTTTTCCCCAGAGAATTACTGTTTGGCAAAATTTAAGTATTCCTTAGTTACTAATTTAGTGCTATTAAAACATGATTTATTTCTGTTCTTTTTTAATCTGCCATTATAATTAAATTTTGCATTTTCCTGTTTAGTAGGACATTTTCCTGTCCTACTTGAAGGACTGAGCAACGTTTTATCACTGTTAAATGCTGATCTGTATCAGTCTCTGCTTTGTTGTTTTGAACTGAATGATCTCCAATCCTTTTATTTTTCCTTTGACCAAACAAAGTTACTAAATGCCCCAAGGGGAAAAAAAATCTTTAAGAAAACATGAAAAATTACTAATTTATTTCCTAAACATTAGTTGATCATCCAACAGGCATGATTTTAGGAAATGAAAGGAGTTACGTGGGAAGGAAGGTTCACTCTTGAAAGATATGAGTGCTTCTAGTATGACTGCTGGTATCATGAACAGCAGGCAAAATTCCCTCCCAAGAACTGGGTCACTTACAGTAAGGGAGACTGTTTCTGTGAAAGTCTGGCAATATGTTTTAAACATTCTTTTGGTGGTTCTTCAAGATCACTTCTATTCTCTTCAGAATCAAGTTTCATATATTCCCACTCAGTAGCTGGAAAATCAATCTGAAATAAATAAAATGGTTTGCCATGTATCAAACGCCTGAAAAATGCATTATTAATTTAATGATTTCTATCTTATAGAAATTAAAGTAAAATAAATACCCTATATTTTCTGTGCTTTTTTATTATTTAAAAATAATTTTAAAAGAATCATTACACTTTGGACTTGGTGTTTAAATATACATGATATTTGGCAAATCCTCAATTATTTATATAAATGGTATATATATTAGTAGACTGTAACATTATCATAGAAAAAATGAGAAAAATAATAACATATGAACTTTTCATACAGTTAAATGTTACATTTTTGTTTAGTGCTAAAATTACATCCTTTCCAATTTTCATTACTAAGATGTCTTTCTATTATTAAATGATGAAAATTATAGATGGTAATTATACTTTTTTCATATAATCACTTGATAAAATAAAAAGAGTTACTTTATGTTGGTCTTTACTATCTGAAATCTGTAAGTCTGTGAACCACTCTGTGGACATGATAGTGAAATCTTCTCTGGTAAAGATCTGTTTCACGAGTATAAAACCAAATAGAATATTTTTGCTGTGGCTCTATAGTTCAGCTTTATAGACAGAGCTAGAATGCAGGCCTTCTTTTTTCCTGGCTCAACATGCTTTCCACTAAACCATGTTTAAGTGATAATCTGATTCTAGTAAATAAAATGATAGTTAACAAAAAATACAGTTTCCAAGTATGTAAATGAGCTAAATATTTTACTGCCCAAAATATTTGCTTAAGAGTATCATATATTATTTTTCATTTTCATATTAGAAAATCTAAAGAATTTATTTTTCTCTGCTGAACTACCTTAGGTTGTGATCTCAGAGAAAATGGAAGAGTATTATAAGGTAGAATGTGAGATGCAGCTTAATCTATTTGGGCTCTTATTTGAAAAAGTCAGCAATTTTATTCTGTAACCTTTGCAATTTGTTGCAAAATTTGTTTTTGGTATAAATTTGTTATAATTATCAGTTATTATTCCAACATGAAAAAAGAACTGAGTAACAGAAATGCTAAACCAAAGCAATATTATAGTAAATTTTGCCTCTTGACAGAAAGAGTAATCTTGATGCCTTGGAGAGAAGTGCCTGCAGTATTAGCATGTTACACTTTACTCTTTATGTATCCAAATATTTTAAACACATAAAACAAAAATACTAGAAATAGCATTTAATGAGCTAATTCAATTTTATGCTGGTCCTAAGTAAAGGCAGGGTAGATGAGAAACTAAAGGTAGTAGATGAGAATACAGTAGTAGATGAGAATACAGAAGCTCCCTGTGAACAATCCATAATAAATTCTTTGATATATTTCAATTATGAAATTTTTTTTTCATTTCTGATACATGAATGAGGCCCTATACAAACTGCATATCTTCATATATTATGAAGGCAAACAGTTACTGATTCTTGAGCCACTTATAGAAAAAATTAGGATTTTCCCCAATTGTTTCTTGTTCTAATTTTTCACAAAAGAGAAAATCACCCAAAGTATGTGTTAATGTATTTTCCCAAGAACTCTTTTTTTTTTTAACATCTTTATTGGAATATAACTGTTTTACAATGGTGTGTTACTTTCTGCTTTATAACAAAGTGAATCAGCTATACATATACATATATCACCATATATACTCCCTCTTGCATCTCCCTGCCATCCTCCCTATCCCACCTCTCTAGGTGGTCACAAATCACTGAGCTGATCCCCCTGTGCTATGTGGCTGCTTCCCACTAGTTATCTATTTTACATTTGGCATGACTCTTTTTGAATTATGGTTTTCTCAGGGTATATGCCCAGGAGTGGGATTGCTGGGTCGTATGGTAGTTCTATTTTTAGTTTTTTAAGGAACCTCCATACTGTTCTCCATAGTGGCTGTATCAGTTTACATTCCAACCAACAGTGCAAGAGGGTTCCCTTTTCTCCACACCCTCTCCAGCATTTATTGTTTGTAGATTTTTTGATGATGGCCATTCTGACTGGTGGGAGGTGACACCTCATTGTAGTTTTTTTTTTTTTTTTTTTTTTTGCGGTACGCGGGCCTCTCACTGTTGTGGCCTCTCCCGTTGCAGAGCACAGGCTCCGGACGCGCAGGCTCAGCGGCCATGGCTCACGGGGCTAGCCGCTCCGCGGCATGTGGGATCTTCCTGGACCAGGGCACGAACCCGTGTCCCCTGCATCAGCAGGCGGACTCTCAACCACTGCGCCACCAGGGAAGCCCTCTCATTGTAGTTTTGATTTGCTTTTCTCTAATTATTAGTGATGTTGAGAATCCTTTCATGTGTTTGCTGGCAATCTGTATATCTTCTTTGGGGAAAGGTCTATTTAGGTCTTCTGCCCATTTTTGGATTGTGTTGTTTGTTTTTTTGATATTGAGCTGCGTGAGCTGCTTGTAAATTTTGGAGATTAATCCTTTGTCAGCTGCTTCATTTGCAAATATTTTCTCCTATTCTGAGGGTTGTCTTTTCATCTTGTTTATGGTTTCCTTTGCTGTGCAAAGGCTTTTAGGCTTCATTAGGTCCCTTTGTTTATTTTTGTTTTTATTTCCATTTCTGTAAGAGGTGGGTCAAAAAGGATCTTGCTGTGATTTGTCATAGAGTGTTCTGCCTGTGTTTTCCTCTAAGGATTTTATAATGTCTGCCCTTACATTAAGGCCTTTAATCCATTTTGAGTTTATTTTTGTGTATGGTGTTAGGGAGTGTTCTAATTTCATTCTTTTACATCTAGCTGTCCAGTTTTCCCAGCACCACTTATTGAAGAGGCTGTCTTTTCTCCATTGTATATTCTTGCCTCCTCTATCAAAAATAAGGTGGCCATATGTGTGAGGGTTTATCTCTGGGCTTTCTATCCTGTTCCATTGACCTATATTTCTGTTTTTGTGCCAGTACCATACTGTCTTGATTACTGTAGCTTTTTGTATAGTCTGAAGTCAGGGAGCCTGATTCCTCCAGCTCCGTTTTTCTTTCTCAAGATTGCTTTGGCTATTCGGGGTCTTTTGTGTTTCCATACAGACTGTGAAATTTTTTGTTCTAGTTATGTGAAAAATGTCATTGGTAGTTCGATAGGGATTGCACTGAATCTGTAGATTGCTTTGGGTAGTATAGTCATTTTCACAATGTTGATTCTTCCAATCCAAGAACATGGTATATATCTCCATCTGCTTGTATCATCTTTAATTTCTTTCATCAGTGTCTTATAGTTTTCTGCATACAGGTCTTTGGTCTCCTTAGGTAGATTTATACTTGGGTATTTTATTCTTTTTGTTGCAATGGTAAATGGGAGCGTTTCCTTAATTTCTCTTTCACATTTTTCATCATTAGTGTATAGGAATGCGAGAGATTTCTGTGTATTAATTTTGTATCCTGCTACTTCACCAAATTCAGTGATTAGCTCTAGTAGCTTTCTGGTAGCATCTTTAGGATTCTGTATGTATAGTATCATGTCATCTGCAAACAGTGAGAGTTTTACTTCTTTTTTCTGATTTGGATTCCTTTTACTTCTTTTTCTTCTCTGATTGCTGTGGCTAAAACTTCCAAAACTATGTTGAATAATAGTGGTGAGAGTGGACAACCCTGTCTTGTTCCTGATCTTAGAGGAAATAGTTTCAGTTTCTCACCAATGAGAATGATGTTGGCTGTGGGTTTGTTATATATGGCCTTTATTATGTTGAAGTTAAGTTCCCTCTATGCTGATTTTCTGGAAGGTTTTTGTCATAAATGCGAACTGAATTGTGTCAAAAGCATTTTCTGCATCTACTGAGATGATCATATGGTTTTTCTCCTTCAATTTGTCAATATGGTTTATCACATTGATTGATTTGCATATACTGAAGAATCCTTGCATTCCTGGGATGAACCTCACTTCATCATGGTATATGATCCTTTTAATGTGCTGTTGGATTCTGTTTGCTAGTATTTTGTTGAGAATTTTTGCATCTATGTTCTTCAGTGCTATTGGCCTGTAGTTTTCTTTGTGACATCTTTGTCTTGTTTTGGTATCAGGGTAATGGTGGCCGCATAGAATGAGTTTGGGAGTGTTCCCCCCTCTGCTATATCTTGCAAGAGTTTGAGAAGGATAGGAGTTGCTCTTCCCTAATGTTTGATAGAATTCGCCTGTGAAGCCATCTGGTCCTGGGCTTTTGTTTGTTGGAAGATTATTAATCACAGTCTCAATCTCAGTACTTGTGATTGGTCTGTTCGTATTTTCTATTTCTTCCTGGTTCAGTCTCGGAAGATTGTGTATCTTGAAGAAGTTGTCCATTTCTTCCAGGTTTTCCATTTTATTGGCATATAGTTGCTTGCAGTAATCTCTCGTGATCCTTTGTATTTCTGCAGTGTCAGTTGTTACATCTCTTTTTCATTTCTAATTCTGTTGATTTGAGTCTTCTCCCTTTTTTCCTTGATGAGTCTGGCTAATGGTTTATCAATTTTATCTTCTTAAAGAACCAGCTTTTAGTTTTATTGATCTTTGCTATTGTTTCCTTCATTTCTTTTTCATTTATTTCTGATCTGATCTTTATGATTTCTCTCCTTCTACTAACTTTGTTTTTTTTTTTTTTGTTCTTCTCTGATTGATTTAGGTGTAAGGTTAGGTTGTTTATCTGAGATGTTTCTTGTTTCTTGCGGTAGGATTGTATTGTTATAAACTTCCACCTTAGAACTGCTTTTGCTGCATCCTATAGATTTTGGGTCATCGTGTTTTCATTGTCATTTTTTTTCTAGGTATTTTTTGATTTCCTCTTTGATTTATTCAGTGATGTCTTGATTATTTAGTAGTGTATTGTTTAGCCTCCATGTGTTTGTATGTTTTACAGGTTTTTTCCAGTAATTGATACCTAGTCTCATAGCGTTGTGGTCAGAAAAGATACTTGATACGATTTCAATTTTCTTAAATTTACCAAGGCTTGATTTGTGACCCAAGATATGAACTATCCTGGAGAATGGGCAGTAGATGGTGAAGGGAAGACGGTAGATACATTGCAGGCAGGGAATAGTATTCATAAATGCACATAAGGTAAAAGCAGGACAATGCATGTCAGAAACTATAACTCTTTCAGTGTTGCTGGAGCAACACTGTCAGTCAAGGAGTGGCAAGGGAAACAGTGGAGGGGGCTACGTTGTATTGCTCATCCTTAATTCTCTAGGTAGCGCTGAAGAGTATAAATGGGAGAGTGGCAGGTTCAGATTTACATTTTAGAAGGATCACACTTGTGGATTTTGGATTAGAGAATAACAAAACTAAAGCCAAGAAAAAAAACATCTAAACCATTGTAACCTAGGAGGGAACTGTTGAACTAGGGCAGATGAGGTGGGAAATTGTGAGGACAGACATGAGGAACACATGGAGATAAGTTGGCAAAATATATTGTGGACTGAATATGAGTAGCGAGAAAGAAGGAGGAGACAAGTGAAACAGCTCAGTGTATCTGGGGGCATGAACAGACAAAAATAATTCAGGGAGTGAAAGCATTCTGAGAGGATGGTGAGCTCAGTTTGGGATGTGTTATCTTTGAAGCTGTCTACAGAATATCCAGGTGAGAAGCTAGGCAGGCACGTGCTTATATTTGTCTGAAGCTTGTGGTATAAAGGCGTCTGAACTAAAGATACAGACTTAGAAGCGAACCTGCAAGATACTGTAAATAAAACCTTAGGAATGAATGAGACCCAGTAATTCCACTGCTGGGTATACACCCAAGATAAATGAAAACATATGTTCACACACAAGTTTGTATATGAATGTTCATAGCAGCACTATTCTTAATAGCCAAAAGGTGGAAACAATCTAAATGCATATCAACTAATAAGTGGAAAAAGTGTGGTATAGCTATATAATGTAATATTATTCAACAATAAAAAAGAAATAAGTACTGATATATGCTTCAAAGTGGATGAATTTTGAAACATTATGCTAAGTAAAATCATCTAGCCACAAAAGAACACACATTGTGTGATTCCATTTATATGAAATGGGCAGATTAGGTGAATCTACAGAGACAGAAAGTACATTAGTAGTTGTTTAGAGTTGGGACTAGGAAGTGATAGCTAAAAGTTATGAGATTTCTTTATAAAAATGAAAATGCTCTAAAGTTGACATTGGTGACATTAGTTGCACACATCTGTGAAAATACTAGAAAACACTGAATTGCACACTTTAAATGGGAGGATTGTATGGTATGTGAAGTATATCTCAATAAAACTTTAATGAAATTATCTCAGGGAGAATATATCTACTGAGAATAGCAATGGGCAGCAGATGGAATCCCTGAGAACTGGCAACAGTGGGGACTAGCAGAAGAAGAGGAGTCCGGAAAGAAGACAGAGAAGGAATAACCAGAGAGAGTGTGAAGAGAAACCTAGGCCAGCAACAGAGGGGAAGAGTGTTCTGTAATGGGGAAGAGACAGTGCCAAAAATTGCAGAGAGCGCTAGTATGAAGAGGAACGAGAACAAGCACTGGATTTGGCAACTAGAAATTAGCGGGTTGCCTGACAATAGTTCAGTGTGGTGAGGACAAATAAACCAAAATATAGTGAATTTAGATATGAATGAGAAGATGAGTAAGTAGAGAAACATAAAACAAAACAAGAGCAACATTAACTAAAACAGCTCTGCTCTTAGGGCTTAAATTATGAGTCACTCTACTAGATTGTATACAGAGAGAGGGAGGAAGTTGAGGGAGATACAGGCTGATGGAATCATATAACAATTTGTCTCCATGTCTGAACTCAGATCTACTTCACTCTATCCACTGCTTCCAGTCAGCAGCACAGCATGAAAAAAACAAGACTGACTTGAAGGAATCAAGTTCTGTAACATATATCCCTTATCATACTGTGGTGGCAACAGTGTGGCAGTAATTGTCCATCTAATATAGATAGTCAGCAAAGTACAGACCTAAAAGAAGTTGGACAGGCATAGTACTGTACAATTCTTTCATTGCACGCAGGTGAAAATAGAAGGTTAAATGACTTGTTCACAGTCATAAAGTTTACTATTAAAGAGCTAAGACTAGACTCCAGATTTCCTAACTCTCAGCCTGACCTCTTTCCCTTGAGACCCACCCTGACTCCTTAACAACACTGGTGGCAGAACTTGCTTCTAATTTCCTTACCATCTCATAATCTTTAGGTTGAAAATTCTGCTCTAAATTTAGGTGTGTGTAATTAGAGTGGTGCTGGTTATTAAGGCTTTTAACTTTAATACCTTAGTAACTCCTATTTTATTTTGTATATTTCATCATCAAGTAAAAACATCTGAGACATTTCCCTCTATGTCTATACCATTTGAAATTATTTTGTAAAAGCAGATAATTTAACGTTTTTGCATACTGCTGAATTATTTCCATGCCCTCTCTCCTTTTTTTGTCAGATAAATTCTGTCATGGCTCCAGGTCTCTGCTTTGAAATCTATGCTGCTGTCGAATGCTCGAAACTTCGCTTCAGATTCCACTTCCAAGATCTGTGTTCCTAAAGCAGCTGTTCCCTTCATCTGAGAAGAATCAAGGCAAGTCTCATCTGATAGTCTCCCTTACATCCTCCACCCCACCGCTGCTGCTAAAGGCCCAGATACTCATAAATTCATATCCACAAAGTTCTGGCAATGGTCAGACTTGGAAGATTTTGGTTAAGCTCAGGTGGTTTGGATCTGGCAAGAAATAGTCTGATAAGAAATGCACTCATCCTCTCAAAGAAAGTAGCTATCCTGTTACGAGGAAACATCTGCTAATCAGTAAGCCATCAATGCTGAGTGTTAGGATGTTGTGCCGAGATCCACCCTGAACAACCACTCCTTTTTATCATAATGTCCATGGATTCGAAGTGGATCTTTGGCTACTGTCTGGTGGCAGGGGGGACATCCTCCATCCTTCAGAGTGAAAGCCACATTTTTATTAGTGTTATTTTTCTTTACCGTTTTTAACATCTTGCTGTCCATTTTGCTAAACTTTGTCCCTCACACCCCTCAACCCAAACCTGGCAATTTTACGCACCTCTGGACTGCACTAGTTTCCTCTAGTGTAGTGATCCTCACTGAAGGCAAATTTACCCCTAGAGATCATCTAACAATATTTCGAGGCATTTCTGATTATCAGAACTGGGGAAGTGCTACTGGCACCTAGTGGGTAAAAGTCAAGGACGCTGCCAAGTATCCTACAATGCACAGGACAGTCCCCACAACAAACTTATCCTGTCTAAAATGTCAATAGTACCGAGGTTGAAAAATCCTATTCTACAGAATGCTGCCCAGTTTTCCCGATGGAGATGGAAAGTCCATATGCCCTGCATTGCCATGTATGGGAGCGTCCATGTTTCAGGTATCTGATGAATCTTATCACTTATAATCATGGAAAAACGAGGAAAGTGAGAAAAAAATTCTCTGAGTAGAAAGGACCAAAGCCTGGAATCATTAACCACCTTTCATTCATGATTACAAATAGCAGAAAGTAGAGAGCCTTTAAGGAAAAAGAAAGGATTTTTGTTTGCAGTTTCTCCCCTACTATCCAGGTAATTGCTAGTCATTTAGGAAACACACAACAAAAGAAATTTTAAGGAAACATGACACAATGAAGAGGCAGGTGTGAATAAGGTACCAAGTTAATAATATATACTAATGACTGTTTTTAGACAAAGGAAAGAAAAATGAATACGTATAATGAGTAGATTCATGGCAACACTCCATCCCTCTCCTTCATGATTGTGTTTGATACAGAATGGCTTGAAATTGCTATTATGTAAGCTGAGAGAAAAGTGCTTTGAGAATACTGAATGCAAAATAAAAGCAATAGAGATTTTACAAATCCCAGAAGGCTGGAGAAAGAGAAGACTATTAAAATGTGTGATCCTGGAAGAAAATTGTTTCTGTAATTGACAACAAGCTACTTATTAAAGCGCTGTGTGTACTTTAATCTCATAGCCTGACACTTACCTGCAGGGTCACTGGGGATGGCTGACTTATATCCCACACTCCTGGAGCTATCAGTTCTTTGGGAGGCTCACTCTGTAATGTTGTGCTGAATAACACAGACCTGAGAATTGATTTGCTGCAAAAGACAACACATACGGACAGGCAGAAGTCACTTCAAAAGGGAAGCTATTATTATCTATAAATTTCTTTTGGAGTATAAACATAATCAGCTATTTCAGTAGCTTCATTCAGTAGCTAGAAGATAAATACAATATTCCTCAAGCCTAGGTACTGATTAGTGGTTCATTTCTAATATACTGTAGGCATGGCTATGTCCATAGACACCTACATTTATTTTTCACCTAAGAAAATTGTTTCCACAATGGTTTCTAACAGGTAGCATTTACTCTTAATTTCCAACAATGTTGATTACAAGATGGGACTAAGAATCTCAAATTTATATTCGTAGAGTTATGACTCCCTTAAATCAATAAAGATGTTAACTCTTTTTTTTTTTTTACATCTTTATTGGAGTATAATTGCTTTACAATGGTGTGTTAGTTTCTGCTTTATAACAAAGTGAATCAGTTATACATATACATATGTTCCCATATCTCTTCCCTCTTGTGTCTCCCTCCCTCCCACCCTCCCTATCACACCCCTCCAGGCGGTCACAAAGCACTGAGCTGATATCCCTGTGCTATGCGGCTGCTTCCCACTAGCTATCTACCTTACGTTTGGTAGTGTATATATGTCCATGCCTCTCTCTTGCTTTATCACAGCTTACCCTTCCCCCTCCCCATATCCTCAAGTCCATTCTCTAGTAGGTCTGTGTCTTTATTCCTGTCTTACCCCTAGGTTCTTCATGACATTTTTTTTTCTTAAGCACATTTTTTTGCTCCAGGGTGACTAAATTCCTTGGGCATCTTTAAAGATATGAGCTCTAAACTTATAGAATCAAAATAGTTGTGGGACTTCATAGAGGAAATGATTCTTTAAGCATAAATAGAAAGATTATTCATATTTTGAATATTTAAAACTATGCTGTAAATTACCATAGTAAATGAGAGTGAATACGGGAAAGACTTTAGACAGGAAGAATTCATGGATACTTTTAACAGCTTCAGTAACATCCAGATCCACAGAGGCTTATAGGAATTAAAAAGCAAGCTACACCTGGCTTGTATATATGAATAAGATTATTGGTAAAATGTTCCATGATCAGTAAGAACAGTCTTTGATAAACAAACAAAATTAAAACTGTAGAACTTAAAGTCAATAAAATTAAGTTTATAAAGAACTTTAAAGTAAAGTAAGCCTCTTTGAAAATAACAGAATTCTACCTTGCCATTTAATGGACAAATATGCAAAATATGAAGGAAAAAAATCCAACAAATAAAGTTGTTAAATCCTGAGGCTTCCTGAGGCTTGGCTTCTTTATTTTTCATATCTAAAGATATTGTTAAAAAGTATCTACCCAAGGGATATATTTTAAACATTTATAATTTTAAACATTACTGGGCAGATATCTTTATACAACCCAAGAATATTCTTTCAGCAGAATGAATTTTGAGTCATTTTTTTTTCCTTTGTTCTATTCCCTCCTCATCTGGAGAAAGTTATTTTTGTTTTGTTTTGTTTTTTGGTATAACAATAGCAGGGAACAGTATTAGCAAGCTAAAAGTTAACTCAATAAGGTAAAGATTAGAAAATTATGACTGTGATTTTCTCTTTTACTTTTCAGAGTATATAACCTTGCCCTAAATGGTCTGAAGCATCCATCCTCTTGGGAAAAGTTTTGGCCTAGTTTCAGCCAGAATGCGAAAAGAAGGTCTAACACTAAGTTTGGAGGGCTCAGATGTTAATGTCCTCCACAGTATTTACAGAAAATTTTCCTATCCACAGTAGAATCAACAGGAGTGAGGAGGGAGGATGTGGCGTATTGTAAGGGGAATGTGACAAAAGAAAAAGCTACAACTTTCTGGCAATTTGAGATTGTGGGAAGCAGAAGATAAAGAGGGACAGAGTGAGTATGGTAGATAGAGGTATCCCAATTTCCCCCTCTTCTGCCTATAGGAAGACCCATGGGGAGGAGTGTTAGATAAGCGAGCATAGCCTAATGATGAGGGCAGAGGGGACTCCATTCTGTACCTCAAGCCTCAGATCCTGGAAGAAAGTCACCTATTGAACTGCTCTTGTACCAACTTGTGGAGTGACCTTAAACTTAGGGCCATGTGACATACAGGCAAAAGGAACTCCTGTGTTTAGCTTTATTGGGTCTTCTTTGGTTTCTGTACAGAAGAGATGGAGCCTAGGCACAGCTAAAGATATCTGTGTGAGGGTGTTTTCATAAAGGGGGTCACATGGTGGGGACAAAGGGCCTCTGTAATAAGGGCATCTGATTGAACCATCTGAGTTGAGGTCAGCTGGATGTCCCATATGGGTCTATGGTGCCTGCCAGAGCCCAAGTCACCCAGGGAGTGTCAGTAAGCCCTGGTGAAGCTGGGAGAGCACCAATCACAAGCTACATAAGATATAACAAATAACCACCAGCTTAAAAATGCCTTTGATTTGGATATCTAAGTAACTAGTTGAAATAATCTGTTTCTTTTCTGATCCTTTGTATCCAGATATCCTCTGAGAAAGAGAAGGTGTGTCGGGAAGCTATCTGAGTGACTGAGCATTTTATCCGAAGAAGGGAGACTGCATAATTCTAAAAGGACTATTTAAATTATTGACTTGACTAATTTTTTGTAATTGATGGAAAGTTGTTTTCTTCTCATTAGTTACAGGGTAGGAGCTCCTGATGAAAAGTGTGATATATTAAGTGCATTTTTCTTCACATTTAAGTTGTGTAATGAGTTATATTTATGGTCTTACTATATTTATACGTCTTGGCCATATTTCACTCTGAAAATCTGAATGACCTAAGCTGATTCCTACAAAAATGAAGGGACTCATTTCTCTCCTTTGATGGAGTCTGGATCAACAGTCACCCTGGCCTTAACCCTGAGGCATACAGGGAAGAGTGAAGTCAGAACTCTTGATTCAAGTATGTGTATGAAATGATGTATCAAGCAATAGGGCATAGAGAGAATGAACTTCTAGCTGTCCAACTGAGGTTGATATAATACATACTTTAAGGCAATTTGGGGAAAAGGATGTTTGGCACCATTCTTTGGGTTCTCTGTGTGTTGGATATTAGCTAATTTATATTAGCTAAGGGACTATACCTAAACATCTTTTTCGATATTGTAAGCATGATGGGGACTAAATTTCCATAGACTTCTGTGAATAGAAAACACGAGGATAATGAAGATGATTAGTGGAATTAAGATGTTAAAAGGATGCATCTAAGAGTGTTGATGGTCTCAACAGGAAAGAGGATGAAAATGGAAACTATTAATACCCAAGTTGGTGGGGTTCATCAGTAGTTTTTTTTTTTATTGGAGTATAATTGCTTTACAATGTTGCCTTAGTTTCTGCTGTACAATGAAGTGAATCAGCTATATGTATACCTATATCCCCTCCCTCTTGGACCTCCCTCCCACCACCCTGCCCCCCCATCCCACCCATCTAGGTCATCACAGGGCACCGAGCTGAGCTTCCTGTGCTTACAATGCTGTGAAAAGGTTTATTAAGTCAGTTAAAATTAAGCAAACAAACAAAAACATGGAAAAGGAAAACATGCCAGAAACAGTTTCATATAGTGGAAAGCACACCAGACGTTATATCAGGACATCTGTACCCTGTCTTCATTAACTAGCCTTAATTACCTTAAGTTCTTTGAGCTTCTTGCACAAAATCAGTGGTTTTCAAGAGTTTTATATTTGTTTTCATATGGCTTTGTGGTTGGGGGAGTAGACTTTAGAAAGGTATTGAGGAGATGGCAAATAGATTTGACTCCAGAATTTCAAATGCCACCCTGCCCTCGCCATCTAGCATGTATATAGACTGTTCGTTGATCTTATACGTGGAGATTTTGAATAAGATGTCATTAGAAAAGGACCATGCTGATAAATATAGCATTTCTATTCTTAAGGATCCTTTTAATTTCAATATTGTACCAATTCCTATGCCTAGAAAAACCAAACCAAAATCTGTGTCACCAGGCGAACAGATGGGTTGGTTTACCCTCTCTGGGTCTGGGTTTCCTCAGACAATAAAAAAGTGGTTTGAATACATTAATTATTGTCATTTTTAGCTATAGGATTCTATACATCCATGGTTGGCATTCTGGAACCAGCACTTCCAGAAGATCTCATACTGTAAAACTCTTTGGGACTCTGACTCTCATAGGTCTAACAGGTTTCATGCCCAAGAGCAGAGCCCAGGTAAGGCTGAGACAGGCAGTGAGGTTTTCACAGTGCATTCATGGAGCAGGGCATGGCACATAAGGGCAGGAAGGGAGGCAGCTTGATGTAGTAACACGTGTGGAGAGGAGAGAAGTCAGCCCTTCATTCTGGTTCTTGTTCTATTCCTAAGTAGCCCAGTGACCTCTAGCCAGCCCCTTTAACCTTCCTTCATCATAAAGATCTTCACATATAAATGAGATATTTGAATTAGTTGAGCTCTGAGGGTCTTTCTTGTACAGGATGGAAGAATGATAAGGAATTTTTATCCACAACTTGCTTCTATTATTTGATTTTAAGGATATACCTGAAATGATCATTTATAGTGGGATCAGGGTTGGCTACTCAGACAACAGTCTAAGGAATAAAATTTTATTAAGATTTATTTAGGCCGCTTTTGAAATTCTGCAAAAGATTCTGATTTTCCTGGGCTTTAACGCATCTCAGGAGCTCTGAAAATACCGATGCTTGGGCCCCTCCACAGACCAGTTAAATTAGAATCTTTGGGAACACATGGGTTTATTTTTAAATCTCCCCAGGAGATTCTATTGTTCAATAAAGGTTGAGAATCTCTGCACTGAAGGAGTTTACCACAATTTAGAAATGCTAAGTAACCACCATACTATTTGTTTTGAATTTAAGTAGGGAAGGTAGGTCATAGAAATTATTGAGGTGAGAATAACACTTTCTTACTGCAGTGTGGAGGCATTGTGAATATAGATATGGTATAAGTCCTGTCTGCAAAGGATTATAAAACTTTCGTGGGCAAAATTTTATCTTTTTTTTTTTTTTTTTTTTTGCGGTACGTGGGCCTCTCACTGTTGTGGCCTCTGCCATTGCAGAGCACAGGCTCTGGACGCGCAGGCTCAGCGGCCATGGCTCACGGGCCCAGCCGCTCCGCGGCATGTGGGATCTTCCCGGACTGGGGCACAAACCCGCGTCCCCTGCATCAGCAGGCGGACTCTCAACCATGGCGCCACCAGGGAAGCCCATTACCTTAGTTTTTGAAACATATTTTTTAATAGGGTTGAAGGTGAATTTGTGTGCTTGAAAATGTTTATTTTTATTTGTACACACTCTCGATGCAGTTACAACCAATACATCTGAGTTTAATCTTCATTGGTTCTTCTGAAACCCAACTTCTCAAAACCACAAAGAGATAAGAAACCTTTAATTTTGCATATTTTCAGGTTGTGTGTATCTTGGAAAAAATAGAGACATAAATGCTCATTACAGCTCCACATGGCTGGGTATGAGAAATTCAAGTTGTAATAAATGATAGATTCAATACCAAATGTTTATGGGCAGGGGTCACTCCGTGAAAGAAAATGAAATTAAGTGACTTATTTGCTGTGATCTGGAAATATCTCCATCAAATAATTTGGGTCAGAATCTCTGTAACTCAAAGCAATGAGCACAGTGGGAGCTATTACATCTCCCCAAACGGCCCACATGATGGATTTCTGATGTCTTAAAAGATCTGGATTTCTTTAAGTTGGTTAGCCCAGGAGAGAGGCAGATTTTCTTATTTTCATAAGAAATAGTCTTTTGGAAATACATTTACAAATCCTTATTGAAGCTTTCTTTGAAGTAAGCTGTGTTTCTGTGATGTCTCATCATCCACAATTTTGCCACTTTCTCTTAGGAAAACCATTTAGTATCAGTCCCAGATGGCATTTCTTAAAGATGCCCATTGTCCATGATCACTCGCATATAAAATGTTTACCAGAGGTTAAGTGACAGATGACAAAACAACATGGAGGCAGTGTTTTACTATCACAACCATGTAGAAAAAAGCTTTCAAGAGTAGCTTGAAAGATAAAAATATTCTAAACTTTTTATATGTTTAACATTTTTTGATTACCTGTTATGTGAAAAGTAGTATGTTGGATGATGAGCAGGCATAAAATGGATTAAATTCTTTTTCAGTGAATAACTGGAAATGTATTCTACAAACATGCTAGATCTTACAAATACTGCAGTTGAAACTTTAAAGAAACTCACTCATGAGATGGAAGGGCACCTGCATAGCTGCTCCTAGTGAGAAAGTAATGAAAGTTTTTAGCCCACAAATCAGATTTTTGAAATATCTGCTAACAGCAGTTGGTATTCCTTTTAGGGCTGAACTGTTTCTTATAGACTTTTGAAATTTTATTTCATTCTAAATCTCCTACAGAGATTGATATTTTTCCAATTCAATTTAATAAACAAACCTGTACTGATTGCCTATTTATAAGAGGTACCATGTTAGATGATAGAAATTACAAAGAAAATACATTCCCTGTCCTCATACATGTGGAAATTGGCTATAACATGAAAACTAATAAAAGAGCAACACACACACAGCATGTCATAATTAACCTAATAAAAAATGATTTTAAAAATGTATCACAGTTGCTTTGATGATAATTTATTTATATTGACTGTAAATGTGGGAACTAAAAGCTGATGAATTTTCCTAACATTTTTAAATTACCAAATCTTCCTAAAAGAGCAGGGGCAGAAACATCCTTTATAATAATATTAAAATAACAATATAGGTTCTATTTCTTCGAAAGTCATGTATTTTGCAATTTGATTCTAAAGCAAGTCTTGCCATGGAAAAGTCACTAAGCTGTTTTATTTAAAATATTTTTTCCTTAATAACACTGAAAAATCATGTAACTGACTTTATCAAATATTCTAAGCATTAATAATTCCAAATCCTTATGGTTAAATCAACAGTTAATTTTTCAATGGCAATTAGTTCTGATAGAATATCAGAACTCTTATTTGGCTTTCTTTTCTGAAAAAAATCCTCTTAAAGTTGACATATATTTCTTCTTGGCAATAAAAGGTCAGTAAACTAATTACATTGAATAATTTTACTTCAGCCAGAATTTCATGACTTATATTGTTTCTAAATGACAGTACTGATCTAAATCATTTTGAATTAGTAATTCCAGAGAAACTGGCTGGTCACATAAGGAAAAGAAATTGAGATTGGTCATGCCAATACCTTTTCATGACCCAGGTGACAAGCTGAGCATGAGGCCTGTTTCTAAAGCCACATCTACATTTTGCTTTACAGTCCCACTTTCAATAGTCATGATTTATATTGAGCTACCTCAATTTTAGAATAAAATGTCTCCTTGATTTTCTCATTATGCCAAATACAGCTCACTATCCAGTTCCAAGGAAGTTTTTATTGAGATGGAAGTTTTATTAATCACAAATGATATACTTACTGTTTTGGAAACAGTGGAAGACAAGTCCAGGCCAATAAATCTGCATTGTTCGTTGCACAGGTAATCCCAAACAGTTTTATAGTGAGCATGGATTCCCTTGGAAGTGACTTTATTTCAAGAGGAAAATTGATTCTTAAAATAAAAGAAAGAAGTAGGTTATCTACCCATTTGCAACCATGTTTTCATAAATATTTCCTTGCAATATAATGTTATGTGACAAAAATATTTTAACTATTTGAATCGAGGCATCCTCTTAAATTTTGTGTTGTATCTTGTAAAAGTAGAAATATAGCAGAAGTACATAGAGTAATGAGATTGATTACTCTATGGGGATTGCTATAATTTTGATATATAAGTTTATTTTTAAAAATTACAATAACTTGAGCAATTACAATTACAATTACATAATAAAAGAAGGGTTAACATTGTCTTAGGGAATGGGGGGACGGCAGGAAATAACTCATAATGGGTCTTAAAGAGTAAGTTGGTTACAATCAGATGGAGATTTGGAAAAGAATATTCCAAGAAAAGAAAAGTGCATAGACAAGGGCATATATGCATGTAGCTGAGGAGTGGTGAGCAGCTCATTGTGGCTAGAACACAGAATGTAGTCAAGGTGATCTGGAAAGTTATGGAGGATGCAATTAGAAAAACAGGTGGTTGCCAGGATGTTTAAGAACTCTGTATGCTAGGCAAAGGGATCTGAGATTTTTCCTAATGGCAAAAGGAAATGTTTAAATGAGAGAGCTAAAAGCATAGAGAGTTGTTTATAGTTTTAAATGTGAACTATTCTGGGTGATAATGAGATTCCAGGAATTTGGGGGCTGATTGCTGAGATGTAACAGACAATACAATTCCTGGATACGTCAAGGTGAATCAAACTCAGACCCTGGATGGATTGTAGATATGGACAAAAAAAGTGGCTAAGGATAAACACAAGACTGTTAATAGTGGAAAAAAACTTGAATTTGGGCATTGAATCCACCAATATATATGAGACTGCCTAGAAGGTTATAAATGATACTGTAAGATTGGGAGGGGTACACCTGGGTGGTAGAAGTATCTAAGAAGAAAGGGCTTTTGAAAGAAAGTTGAGAGTGTGATCTGAGGTCCCTAATCATGGACAGGAAGAAGGATACAAGAGCCTCAAGAGAAGTATGGGGCTTAGGAGAGATCTATTTATGAGACAAGAAGACATTTTTCAAAAAGTTGAGATGGGGGGAATATGTTCACTAGAAGATGAGAATGCTATGAAGAAATGGGAAAATTGGAACAGACGTTAGCATGTAGGGGAAGATTAATGGGAACTGATTCACCAAGGAATGGGAAGAAGTCAAAGGAAAGTGACTGGAAGAGCAAATGGGCAGTTTGTATTGGATGATATCTCATGCCGTTAGGTGTGAGGAGTATGAACAGAATCCACTGGCCTTGTAATTCCCAGTTGAACTTTGAAGTCAACTTGTTTTAGCAGTGGGTGATTATTAGAGGACTGATTGTGACCAAAGTCTATTATCCAGTTGGAAAGTGCTTACTGAGGTTGGTCCAGGTGAGGCCTCAGGTAGTATCGAGTGTCTTCTCACACAAGAAGTTGGTTGTCTAATCTGGATATGGGGAGCAGTCCTTACTCAGTGTGTAAAATAAGAGTTTGGTGACCTCCTTTTGTGTGTGGCTAGGCAGCATTCAGCCTTAGGAATGAGGAGGAGTTAATTCAGCCCAGTGATCATAACTGATTTTGAGGAAGTACACATCTCTCCCCTCAACATGCTGTTCTCTGAGATGGAGAGGTCCAGACCCAGGTGGCAGTAAGACATCTAACAAAAGGAAAGACAGAAGGGCTATTTTAGAGTTTGAATGGATAACTAATATTTGACTAACAGCATATTAGTGGAATAGGACAATGAAGAATTAAAGATGAATTCCAGGCTTCCAGATTATGTTGTAGTGGATTACTTTTAACAGATAGAAAACACAGAGGAGGAGCATGGGGTAGGGGATATATGTGTGGTTTAGGGCATGATGTCATTGAGTTAATAACTCAGAGATGTCAATATGTAAGCTATGAGTGGAGAAGATGAATCAGAGGCTTGGATTTGCATATATGTGCATTCAAATATTGGCCCCAGGACTAAACATATGTTCTTCTTTGAGTGATGACTTTAACCTTTCTAAGCCTTGTTTTTCTTATCCATAAATGGAACGAATATTACATAACACAGTATGTGGCAAATGGCAGGTTGTATATCAGCCTTATATTCAGTATTCTATCAACAATGTAAAAACTTATACTAGCCATTGTAGACAGATAAAATATACTTCTAGTTACAAGTAAGGAAGGGAAATAACGACTAGAGTAAAAAAAATTATTTTACAAGATTAGTGAAATTTAGACTATTGAAAATTAAGTTATTACACATTTAGACATCTAAAGCTAAAAGTCTCTTTTCTTTCATATTCCTTCATGGTCATAATATTCATTCAGTGTAATGTGAACATATTTCTCAGCTTAAAAGAAGCTCTGAAACTCAACATAAAATGTTGATGATTCTGTGGAATGCACAGTAATTTCTTGAATATTCTCTCTTTTACCTGTAATTGACTTGCTATTCAGTTTTCATATTGCTGTGGTAGGATGGAAGCTATAATTTTACTTTATTTCTCACATAATCTGGAAAGTTCTTTTTTCCATTGAGTCTGGCTTCTTCATGTATAACTTCACTTATTAGTGAGCTTTTCATATCAAGAATGACAAAAAATTCGATAAGTTACAGTGGATAGTTACTTCCAATCTCCATTCTGTCATTTTTATTAATAAAGATAAATTCTTCTAGGGTAAGAATATATGCTTTACAAATAGTTATTTATTCATTTCTTGAATAGATATGGATTTTTGAAGCCAGAATAATCTCAGAGTCACTGAGAAATCTTTTTTTATTAACTTCTACATGGCTGTTGAAAAATCAAAGGAATGAACTTTTACACAAAACAAGGAAGAAAAATACTTTAAGAGACAATTCAATAAGTGAAGTCAGATTGCTTCTTTATATCCAAGCTGTTGGCACAGACCTCAAGTTTTAACCATATGTTTGCCTTACTCTGCTGTTTAAAAATGAGTAAGCACTAAAATTTTTCTTAAACATTCTTTTCTTCTATATGAGACAGCTTTTCTAAAATCAGAATAAGTTTTTGATAGTGAAAATGGAAGATTTAAAGTCACATTGTATAGAACTCCCTTATTAACACTAATATAAAATAACAGACCATTGTAAGGACTTTGACTTTTATCTGAGTGAAAAAGGGAGCCATTGTAGGATTATAAAACAGAAGAATGATGTGGCCTGACTTACATTGTAAAAGAGGTTACTTTAACTGCTGTGTGAGAAGGATTCTAAAGGTGCAAGAGAAGTAGGGTGACTATTTCAAGGCTACTGTAGGAATACAGGGTAGATATGATGGTGGCCTAGACCAATGAAAGTGATGAGAAGTAATGTTCTGGAAATATTTTGAGGAGAGAGACAGTAGGATTCCTGGACATCGTGTTCTGAGAGAAGGAAATTTAGGCTAAGGATCTGACCTGAACAACCGATACTGGCAATGATCATCCAGAGTGGCCACCCATGGGTGGAACAAGTTTGGAGTGTAAGATCAAGAGTTTAGTTTTAGACATGTTGAGTGAGTACGTGTGAAGTTTGTGACTGATGCCTGTGTGGGTGAAATAAATTTGGAAGTTGTTGGCATATAGATGGCATTTAAAGCTATGTGACTATAAGAGAAAACTAAGGAGTAAAGATAGATACAACAGAAGAGGCTTTAGGGTTAAGACTATGATCAGTCTGGGAGAAGAAAAGAATATGGAAAAGGAATGCCCAGCAAGGGAGGAGAAAAGCTTAAAGAATGTGGGAGCCAGCTCCTACCAGATCATGTAAGATGAAGACTGAGAAACAAATATCAGATTTAGCTTTGCAGGTCATGAGTGACTCTAATGGTCAATTTCAGTGGAGCAGAGATGATGAAAGCCTGACTGGAGAATGCATGAGAGTAGAGGAAAAAAAATGGAAGAACGTGAATACAGACAACTCCTCGGAAGGGTTTTGCTGCAAAGTAGAGGGAAAAAATGTCATGGCTGCTGTTGAAAAAAAGAAGTAGAGTTTTGTTTTTTTTTTAATTTCAGATGTGAGAACTATTTGTAGAATATAAATACTCAGCCCAAGATCTTACATGTTGTAAGAAACAGTATGAAAATCACAGTAAAAACATCAGCTTTGGAGTCAGAGTGGGTCTGAGCACTAGTTCTGTCACTTGCTGGTTGTGGGACCTGGGGCAAGTTAATTAAGCTTCATAAACATTAATATTCTGATCTGTAAAATGGAGAGGACAGTATCTGTTCTGGATTTTTGTTATTAAGTTTAGATGAGATAATATATTTGGGGGGTATACTCTGATGACTGGAATACAACAGCAGTCAAAATCTATGTAACATATTATTGTTAAATGAAGTTTCTGTCCTTAAGTTTACAGTCTAGTAATAAAATGTATGATCATCTGTAGAGTAATGGGTACATGTTAATAAAATATATAAAGAATGCTACAGGCCAAGCACCTAGAAAAATGGTAAATAAATATTTTTAATGGAAATAAAATGAAAAGAACTCTGGGTTAAAGTAACTAACTCTTGAGGGAATCAAAGAAACTCTCGAATGCTCAACATCATTAATCATTAGAGAAATGCAAATCAAAACTACAATGAGATATCATCTCACACCAGTCAGAATGGCCATCATCAAAAAATCTAGAAACAATAAATGCTGGAGAGGGTGTGGAGAAAAGGGAACACTCTTGCACTGCTGATGGGAATGTTAACTGGTACAGCCACTATGGAGAACAGTATGGAGGTTCCTTAAAAAACTATAAATAGAACTACCATATGACCTAGCAATCCCACTACTGGGCATATACCCTGAGAAAACCAAAATTCAAAAAGAGTCATGTACCAAAATGTTCATTGCAGCTCTATTTACAATAGCCTGGAGATGGAAACAACCTAAGTGCCCATCATCGGATGAATGAATAAAGGAGATGTGGCACATATACACAATGGAATATTACTCAGCCATAAAAAGAAACGAAATTGAGCTATTTGTAATGAGGTGGATAGACCTAGAGTCTGTCATACAGAGTGAAGTAAGTCAGAGAAAGACAAATACCGTATGCTAACACATATATATATGGAATTTAAGAAAAAAAAATGTCATGAAGAACCTAGGGGTAAGACAGGAATAAAGACACAGACCTACTGAAGAACTGGCTTGAGGATATGGGGAGGGGGAAGGGTAAGCTGTGACAAAGCGAGAGAGAGGCATGGACATATATACACTACCAAACGTAAGGTAGATAGCTAGTGGGAAGCAGCCGCATAGTACAGGGATATCAGCTCGGTGCTTTGTGACCACCTGGAGGGGTGGGATAGGGAGGGTGGGAGGGAGGGAGACACAAGAGGGAAGAGATATGGGAACATATGTATATGTATAACTGATTCACTTTGTTGTAAAGCAGAAACTAACACACCATTGTAAAGCAATTATACCCCAATAAAGATGTTAAAAAAAAAAAAAAGAAACTCTCACAGGAATGATAACAATCATGCACTCTCTTTTTTTAATTTATTTTTTAAATTTTTTACTTATATTTTATATATTTTTTAACATCTTTATTGGAGTATAATTGCTTTACAATGGTGTGTTAGTTTCTGCTTTATAACAAAGTGAATCAGCTATACATATACATATGTCCCCATATCTCCTCCCTCTTGGAGATCAGCTCAGTGCTTTGTGACCACCTAGAGGGGTGGGATAGGGAGGGTGGAAAAGAAACACTCATGCACTCTTGAAGGAAGAGAAGAAAAGTATACCAATGAAGTTATTCCAACAACACTAATGATTTTCCATTTATTTTGAGATTTTTTTCTTTGACTTTAGAATTAGTAGATTTTCCCCTTGAATTGTTTAAATAATAGCACATATCTGTCAGTAGAAAATGAATCTGACTTTTTGAAACAACCAGGAATGTTTTAATTAAGTCAGAAGAATAATTCTAGTAATTGAGCTGGTTAATGCATTTTTGAGGAATCACTTATTATACAAAATTCATTCACTTTCCAAGCTACACTTCCTGGACTCTTACTCTGTCTGGTGCTGCTTTATCTGCTAGGGATAAAATTTTAAAATTTGAAAATAAAAATCTTTGTATCCTTTAGCAGAAGCAAACAGAAATGTAAACAAACACATTCAGTAAGAGACCATAAGACAGTACTTTGAGGTTCAGACCAAACGAAAACAGAAAAAGTGGCCAATTTTTACAGAATGATACAGGAAAGGGTTTATAGAGAAGGTGGAGGAGTGTTCTGGAAGATAATTAGAAGTTCCCAAAGTAGGCAGTGAAGACACTGTTCTCCTGACAGACGGATGACCTCTAGCAGAGGCGTGATTTCTCAGTTCATAGGGTAAGTAGATCAGACGCAGAAGAGTGGCTGGCTGGGTGCATGGGCAGACAGTGGGGCTAACTCCAGAGATGAAAGTGCAGAGATAGGCAGGGACCAAACCACAGAGGGCCTTGTGTGCTATGCTAAATTACCTGTATTTTACCTTAGAGGAATTGGGGAGCCACTAAAGAATTTTATAAGCAGAAATGATTCTGTGCAATGGAAGGGGATTTTGTAATTGAAGGTCAGGTTTTCAAGAAGAGATAAAGGTTGTCACAGTCCTAGAAGGAGGAGGATTTGCTTTGGAGTACGTAAGAATTGAGGAACACATGTTATGCCTCAGGACTCAGTCTCCATCGATTGTGGTAACACTAAGAGTGGGATAGACGGTACTATTCTAACACCATCTTCAGAGTCCCAGAAGTTTTGGCTCATATATATCAATAGGACAGTACAATATGTGGAGTCAAATTATCTCCTAAGAAAGCCTGACCTTCTGAAATGGCTGATGGATAGTAGGCTGGGGAGTTTGCTTCTACTTGTGGTGGGAAGAAAATTGGCTCTCAGCGGATCAGTGGAGACCCCAGAGAAGGGACAGCAGAGCAGTGTCATGGGAATAGCAAGGAAAAGCAATGGTAACCATATAAAAACCATAGATGGAGCCTAGGGGGCCCCTGAGATTCTGAGTAAAGCAAAGGCTTGAGGTGGGAGGCAGAGAAGAAGAGGAAGGCATGGATAGTGTCAAGAAGGTACTCTTCCTTCTTCATTTAATAAATCTCTATAAAATTATGAAGTAGGAGTTGCTTACCCCAAATTAGGTGACAGTTTACACAATGCATAGATAATTACTGTTCAAAAACTTGATTGTTTAAAGAAATTTATAACTGGCTTTTGGGGAAAAATGGAGACTACATATGTTATTAGGTGATTTCTTTCTTCTTTGTTATATCTGGAATCTACCTCCCTCTAACCCCAAGTAGAGGGTATTCCTTTTATCCACAGTCTGTGAATGATTAATAATTCTCCCTTTCCCAATTTCCCTCTTTGAGCAGTTCAACACACGTAGATTGGACACTTATCTAGATTTTTAAATGGACCTTTAATCTGTTGAATTGAAATCAGTTATCTATTATACCTAGCATATTTATCACATCACTGAATCAAATCAACTGACAATATTTTTAAAAAAATCATACCCTTCACTTAGGAAAAGGGTGAAAAAACCCCTGATCTTTATTAGACAAATGATCCTGCCGGAATAAAGATTAAACTTACGTTTCATTCCAGTTGACCAAGAAAAAAAACAATTTTTTGACTGGAATATTTCTGCAGTTTCTCACTTGGCACAGTTTCTTTCCAGCATATGTAAGCCAACACGAAAAAGAAAATGCTTTATACCTAAAAAGAAACAACATTGATTCAATAAGCTGAACGCTATAAAGGAACCAGTTTTCTATATGGGTCAATTATTTTTATAGTTAAAAGTCAAATGAAATGATAAAGTGCTATTTGCTTGTATAGAGTGTACTTTAAAAATTACTAAGCATTTATGTTTGGTGACTTCAGCAAGATTGCAGAATAAGAAGCCCTAGACCCTCCTTCCCCCCTGGAGACACCAATTCAATTTCCTTTGCGAGAAATCCAGAAACATGTTAAAAGGCTCTTGCACCACAGGCAAGTGCAAAACCGGCCACATAAAAATCAGCAGGAAAATTCATGGCACTCATTTTGCAGAGCTCCTCCTCACAGCAGAGTGTTGTGGGATCAGGAGGAAACTCCCAGCTCCCAGATTCTCCCTTGGCTGGGAAAGAGAAGACTAGAACATATGCCTAACATTCAGACTTTTTAGGGGTCTATCCAAGGGACTGGTTTCTCTCTTGCTGAATCTAAGTGCAGAATAGGAATGGGCGCCAGTTTGGAGGACTCTGAGAACAAAGGCAATGGTTTGAACTAGCACAAACTCACTCACTACTTCCCCCCAGCTCAGTGCAAAATGAATAGGAGAAAACCCCCAACTCCCAGCTTCTCCCTTGGGAAAGATTTGGATTGTGATTCCAATGTTGCAGCTTTTTTGGGGGGTGCTGCCTGAGGGACTGGTTTCTGTCTCAGAATGCTGACAGGGTATGATATACTCTAAATGCCTGGGGACCATGGATTTAGGAGAAAAAAGAAGAGCTGGGAGGCTTGCTGCCACTCCAGAGGATATGTGGGGCAACAGACAGAGGTTGATGCAGCTTGATGGTCTTTGCATTGGCAGGAAGAGAGGGGAGCAGGGAAAGTGTAGTGTGCATCACAGAAGCCCAGGGAATATGCATCTACAGAAAATATTTGAAAGGCCCCCCAAATCTCTAGCTGGACTGATTGGTAACATTCTTCCCCTATATGAAACCACTCCATAAAGACTGGGAGAGGTAGCTGTTTTTTTTCAAATGCTCAAATCCCAATACAAAGTAAAACAAGGTATACGAAGAAAGGAAAACATGGCCCAAGCAAAGGAACAAAATAAATCTCCAGAAACTAATCTTAAAGAAATGGAAGTATATGAACTACCTGACAAAGAATTTTATATATAACACAATGAGAACATCAAGAAAGAGATATACATATTAAAAAGAACCACACAGAAATTTAGAGCTGAAGAATACAATAACTGAATTGAAAAAAAATCAGTAGAGAGGTTCAAGGGCAGACTTGATTAAGCAGAAGAAAAAAATCAGTGAGCTCAAAGATAGGTATTTGAAATTATTCAGTTAGGGAAACAAAAAGAAAAAAAATGAAGAAGAGTGAAGAAAGTCTAAGGGACTTATGGGACACACAGGACAAATATACACATTATATGAGTCCCAGGAGGAAACAAGTGAAAGAGGCAGAAAGCTGATATGAAGAAATAATGGCTGAAAACTTGTAAATTGTCAGTAAGGAAATGGACACTCAGTTTCAAGAAGCCCAACAGACCAAACTAGGATGAGCCCAAAGAAGACCACACTAAAACGCATTAAAATCAAACATCAAAAGTCAAAGACAGAGAGAGAATTTTCAAAGCAGCAAGAGAAAAGTGATCTGCCACATAAAAGAGATCTCATCAGTTTTTCAGCAGATTTCTCAGCAGAAACCTTAAAGGCCAGATGGAGTGGAAATGATATATTCAAAGTTCTGAAAGAAAAAAATATAATTATATCTGGCAAAGCAGTCCTTCAAAAATGAAGGAAAAATAAATACTTCCTCAGGTAAAAAGCTGAGGGAGTTCATCAGCACTAGACCTGACTTACATGAAATGCTAAAGGGAGTCCTTCAAGTTGAAATGAAAAGATGCTAGACAGCAACACGAAAGCATATGAAAGTATAAAAGCTTACTGGTAAAGAAAAATATACAGACAAATACAGAATACTGTAAGACTGTAATGGTGGTACATGAACAAGTTTTAACTCTGGACAGACTATAATGGACAAAGTATGGAAAAACTTTAATAATAAAAATATATAAAATATAAGAAGATGCCATTTGTGATATCAGTAACATAAAGTGTGGTGAGGGGAGAAGAAAAGAGTAGAGTTTTTGTATCTGATTAAAGTTCTTATCAGCTTAAAACAGTGTTTTAAATATAAGATGTTTTATGTGAGGCCCATCGTCACCACAAAGAAAACACCTACCTATAGAAGATAAACAAAAGAAAATAAGAAAGGAATTGAAGTATGCCGTTACAAAAACTCAAAAGAACACAAAGGGAAATGGCAAGAGAGGAAAAGAGGGACAAAAATGCTACAAGATAGAAAACAATGAAAAAATGAAAATAGAAAGTCCTTCCCTATCATTAATTACATTAAATATACATTAAATTCTATAATCAGAAGACATAGCATAACTGAATGAATTAGAAAACAAGATCCAACCATACGCTGTCTATAAGAGATGTACTTTAGATTTAAGGACATCCCTGAAAGTGAAAGGACAGAAAAAGATATTCTATGTAAATGGTAATCAAAAGAGAGCAGCAGTGGCCATACTTATATAAGACAAAATAGACTTTAAGTTAAAACTGTCACAACTGACAAGGACATTATATAATGATAAAGGGGTCAACTCATCAAGAGGATACAACAGTTGTAAATATACATGCACCCCAAATTGAAGCAAATATATTAAGCAAACATTGACAGAATGAAAAGGAGAAATAGACAACAACACAATAATAACAGAAGATCTCAATATTGGTTATAATGAATAGAACAAACAGACAGAAGCCCAATAAAGAAACAGAGGGTTTGAATAATACTATAGCCCAAATGAACCTAACAAATATTTATACAACAGTCCACCCAAGCTTAGGGCAATACACATTCTTCTCAAGTGCACATGGATCACAAAATAGGTCACAAAACAAGTCTTAACAAATGTGAGAAAATTGAAATCATGCCAAGTATATTTTCTGAATGAATAAAATAAAATAAAAGTAGAAATCAGTAGCAGAAATAAAATTGGAAAATTCTCAAATTAATGGGAATTAACACTTTTTAGTTTCTCTTTTTTATTTTATTGATATATAGTTGTACAATATTATGTTAGTTACAGGTGTAATATATAATGATCTGATATTTGCATACATTATGAAATGATGACCATGATAAGTTGAGTAACCATCTGTATGGGTAAAAAAGTTATTACAATGTTATTGATCATATTCCTCATGCTGTATATTACATCTCAGTGACTTACTTATTATATAATTGGAGGCTTATGCCACTTAACCCCCTCACCTATTTCACCCCCATCCCTACCTCTCCCTTCTGGCAACCACTTGTTCTCTGAGAGTCTGTTTTCATTTTGTTTTGTTTTGTTTTTTAGATTCCACATAAGTGAGATGAATAAGTAAATGAATACTTTTGAACAACTAATGGGTCAAACAGAAATCAAAAAGGAAATTAGAAAATATCTTGAGACATAAAAATGAACACATACCATACCAAAACTTAGGAGATATAGCAAAAGCAGTACTAAAAAAAGAAGTTTAAAGCAATAAATGCCTACATTAAAAGAAGAAACATCAAATCAAAACTACAATGAGGTATCACCTCACACCAATCAGAATGGCCATCACCAAAAAATCTACAAACAATAAGTGCTGGAGAGGGTGTGGAGAAAAGGGAATATTGTTGGGAATGTAAATTGGCACAGCCACTACGGAGAACAGTATGGAAGTTCCTTAAAAAATTAAAAATAGAGCTACCATATTATCCTGCAATCCCACTCCTGGGCATATATCCAGACAAAACCATAATTTGAAAAGATACCCCAATGTTCACTGCAGCACTATTTACAACAGCCAGGACATGGAAGCAACCTAAATGTCCATTGACAGATGAATGGATAAAGAAGATGTGGTACATATATACAGTGAATATTACTCAGCCATAAAAAAGAACGAAATAATGCCATTTGCGGCAACATGGATGGATTTAGAGATTATCATACTGAGTGAAGTAAGTCAGACAGAGAAAGACAAATATCATATGATATCGCTTATATGTGGAATCTAAAAAAATGGTACAAATGAACTTATTTACAAAACAGAAATAGAGTCACAGATGTAGAAAACAAACTTATGGTTAACAGGGGGGAAAGCTTGGTGGGGGAGGGATAAATTGGGAGATTGAGATTGGCATATACACACTACTATATATAAAATAGATAACTAATAAGGACCTAGTGTATAGCACAGGGAACTCTTGTCAATACTCTGTAATGACCTATATGGGAAAATAATCTAAAAAAGAGTGGATATACGTATATGTATAATTCATTCACTTTGCTGTAGAGCAGAAACTAACAAACCATTGTAAATCAACTATACTTCAATAAAAATTTTTTAAAAAAAGAAAATTTAAAAAAAAATTTAAAAAGAATTAAAAATTAAAAAAAAAGATCACAATAATCTAAATTTACACTCAAAGAACTAGAAAAAGAAGAACAAACTCAGCCCAAAGCTAAAAGAAAGAAAATAATAAAGATTATGTGAGATAAAAAAAACAGAGAATAGAAAAAATAAACAGAACTAAATTTCCCACCATATATAAATACTGAATACATGCTCTATGCATATAGCTTTATCTGTATTTATCTGGCTACATAGTTTTTCCATGTGAATTAAAATTAATAAGGATATAGTAATGATTTAAAAATTATGAGAACATTCATTAGAGTGGCAATTTGTTAGATTATACATCAGCCTCTTAAAATTCTTCATAAAATTAAGAAAAAGCATAAGACAATTTTCCCATGGGTTTTAAAGAAATGCATATGTGAGACAGAGAGATGATAGAGTTTTGGTTTTTTACATATGAAGGTAAAATTTCCTTTATAATTAACTCTATAAATATTCGTACAGTTGCTATTTGCAAAAATACACTCCAAGATAAAAATTATTTCTCTTTTTTCTAAAATTGTTTCTTTTAGCCTTTCTTTGAGATGCTAAATGCAGTGGGTACAATAAATCCATTAGAAAATTACTATTCTCTTATCAACTTTAATTGATTTATCAGTATTTTCTTATAGATTTAATCCATAAGGAATTTTTAAAAATTATTATAATATTACTCTAATTATGTTATTCAAGAAAATACTATATAACAGAGTCATCCTAAAATCTGGCGATGTTCTATGCATAAATGTGGTTAATTTCTATTGTAACTCAAATAACTCTTGGCTAATTCCCACTTTATCAATGTACTAATCTCACAAAATATTTACTGCTCACAACTTGATAGAGATCAAAGTGACTTTTTTTCTATTTTTAAATACTCCCCATCACCCTGTATGTGTGTGTGCTATCTTGCTCTGTGTTAATTGGCATTAGTCATTTAAACTCAAACATAAAAAATGAAAAATTTAGGGCAATCACTAAGTAGGATGAGCATTTTCTGTTTCCATAATGATACATGGACAACATGCAGTTATTTTTAATATGGAGAATGGGAGAAGACTTGAGGGAAAAGGAATGTGCACTGGAAATAAAGTTGTAAATGATTTTAAGAATATGGATAAATCCATGCTGATTAAATTTCAAAATAAAATATTTGCTCCTGCAAATAAGAACAAGGCAAATTATACTCAATTAGAAGCTACACAAAATTAATTAACCCTTTTGCAAAAAACTCATCATTACTTACCTGTGCACCCAGGTCTCTGGAATATTGTGGGCTGCATACACTGTGAAGCTAAGGTGGGAATGGAGCCCCAGATTTATGCAGGAAACACTATGCACAGGTGCATTTAGAGGCTGGAAATCTGCATAAAAGCTGCTGCAATAGATATCAATTAGGTGGTAGATGGAGGTAGATAGTTCAGTTGTCACTCTTTCTATCAAACCTAGGTGGGGAAAGGGATAGAAGTCAGGTCATCTGTGAAGGGCAATATTTATCATAAAATCATCTGTTACAGCTTTGAAAATTTTTATAACAAAATTTATTTTAAATGACCCTCTACCAGCTGAAGCCAATTAGCCATCTGTGCCTCTGTATGCAGCCTGGGTTAGCTGCTAGTAGTACAGATAGTTAATAAGCTTTCATATCTTTAGTTGCAGAAATTTGGGAAGCACAACCTTTAATCACAAGTCAGAGTTTTGGGTTATTAATTTGGCATTCTGATCAACTGTAATTTGCAATATTTTTGTTTTAGATTATTATTGTTTAGAATTAATTTTCAGACAAGGTACATGTTATCTACATGGCTTATAAGTACTTTAAACAAACTCCATCTAAAAAATTAATCATAATAAGTTTGATTATGCTATGATGTTTGCCATTAACTGAACACTAATCATATACATTGTGCTGCTATAAAAAGAGAATGGTATTAGTACATGGCTGGGATCTGAAATAAGTTTAATGTGAAAGATTTATGATATTTACTACATTTCTTCAAAATCAAAGCCTTACTTGAGTTTTACCATTAGTTATTTAAAGGGAGTCTATTGATTATTCCCAGAAGTGACTTGTCATGAAGGAAAAAAAAAATGAATAAAATTGTTTAAGTACAGAGGCCAGGAGTTTCCAAGCGTCTGCTAAATGAAGGCATGCCAATTTACTGTAGAGCACATGAAAAGTGTCCCTTAATCATCGAATTTAAGGTAAATTTTTCTGAGAATGGTGTTCTCTCTCCCAATAGAAGCTTTGCTGGAAAAACTCCTCTCTGAGGGGAAGGAAGCAGAAGAGGCTGATGAAATGGACCAGGCAGAACTGGTGGACTCTGATCCAAAGCAGGAAAGATGGCGCCATGACAATGGAGAAGGTTATGAGGATGACGAACGTCATCCTGGGGTAGGATTCACTGTCAGACTCTTAATGGGGCCAGTGAATAACACCCACTGCTGGTATTTTGTATGCAGTAGTGAATGAGTGAAGGCCGATAATCATAAAAATGCTCACGACTTGAAATGATTTTTAATATTCAACTGTAATGTTTTAGAAGTTAAATGAATAATCTCAAATATAAAAATTATGTTTTAAAATTATTTTTTTTAACCTAGAAGAGGAAAATCTTTGACACATATTTAAGTGACAAAGGGTCTTAGGTGAATGTATAAATTTGTGAAGTGTCATGAATGGAAGCTCTGGCGCCCTCTTGCTCCTGAGTCACCCGTGCCTGTCTTTGCTGACGAAGTCTCGAGGGTCGGGGGTCGCAAGGCTCCTGTGGTCATGACCAAGACCCCTTGATACATCAGGCCTCGTCCAATCCCCCCAAAAGGGCCTCCTTAAACCCCACAGGTGCGTCTTGTTAGATGAGAGTGACGCAGAAAACCCTGCCAAAGATACGACCTGAACGTTCCCTTTTCCATCCTGGACCAGAAATATGTACTGATATGCCGAATTTTAGATATTTCTACTTTTCCGACGCCTTGTCCTGGAGAAATGAAACGAAACGGCAGTACAGCCCATGAGGGGAAGTCAGAGGGGAGAAACCGTGTCATCGCCGGCTCCCACGCAGGTAGCTGGGCGCAGGGCTGAGGAGGAGAGCGGCCCCTCGAGGCGGCCCTCAGAGGGTCCGCCTTCGGTCCGGAGGCCTGAAGGCCGTGTCCCCGAGCGTCCGGACAGCTCCTCGGCCTTCGGGCGGGACCGCCGGGTGGGTGATGCGGCCGAGGCGGAGGGATGCGCGGGGCCCGCCTGTGGAGGGAACGGCCGCGCCCGCTCAAGGTGTAGCGGCTGAAGATGCTCGCCGTCCGCCCATGGATGCAGCCCCAGAAGTCGGCCGGCATCCGAGCTCAGTCTCGTGATTCCGCACAGCCTCCGTTTCCCGCGAGACCCGGGCGGGTCGGCTTCAACGGGCCGCCTTCCCCCCAGCAGGGCTGTGCAGAATTTCCAGACGCCTGGCAGGTGTTCGGTGATGCTGTTGGCGGTTTCTATAGCGCTGGTCACAGACGGACGGACGATTTTATTAAACTTCAACTCCGAGCTTGGTGAGTCCCAGGCCAGTTAGTACTTCCGGTTCACGACTCGGGGGGTCAAAGGGCGGTTCTTTCCAGGGAGGCGTTCGCTTGGTACTGGGAGTGTCTGATGAGGAAGATGTGCCGCGTGGCCTTGGCTTCGTAGTGGTCCAGCCTGAACACCAGTTCTTCTTCTCCAGATTGCAGGCTCTTCTTCCACAGGTTGAGCAAGGCTAGTGGTGCTCACCTCTCCCAGGTGGGGCCCTTGACGCCAGGCCCGGGGCGGGGCTCCACCACCCAGCCCCGCTACCAGCCCCGCGGGAGGCTGGGCCACGTGCAGCTCCGAGTCCCCCCGGGGCCACAGCCCAGGAGAGCGAGGTGGCCGAACCCTGGGAAGCTGAGGAGACGTTGAGAGAACAAGTAAGCACATCCTTAAAACTTATGTTCCTAAGTTCTGGTTTTTTTTAATTCACATAATGTGTTTATTCACTGTACCATATTTAAAGGTTTTCATATTTTAAGTTATAGAAACAGAAATGTCCATTAAGATTAGGAACGGAACAGGTCACAGATTTGGCGTAGTCATGTTCAGTGTCAAATCACACAGTACTGCTGTTTTTTCAAACACGTGCACTTTCTCGTAAGTAGTTTACAAGCATAAATTGCTTTTTGGTTCCTAGTTGGTTTGAAAAGAAAATAGCAGGAAGAGCTTTATGTTTCCTCCAACAGTCTGCAGTGTTCCAGTGCCCAGGCGTTTGGATACTCAGGAAAGAGGCCAGCTTCAGCATGGAGCTTCTTCCCACATCCTGTCCCTCAGTAGCTCTGCCCCTAATTAAACATGTTGTTGTTGTTCAACACAGTTATTATAAATTTGTACAAAATTCATGAGATGGCCAAATTTTCCTTATTTGCTGTATTTCTAAAATTGTGTCCTTTGTTGAAACAGCCTGAGGTGACAAGCAGAGTGAAAGAGCTGTAATTAAAATTCTCTGAGAAATCAGCAGTAGCAATTAATGAAACAGAAGAGTAAAGCAGCATAAAAATAGTCTTTAAAGAGGCCTCCTCAAACTCTGGAGGCCAACGAACAGGGATTCTCCTGAACAACAGGAGGCAGAGAATTATAAATTTATAGAAACATCTTGTTTCTCCAGTCCCCAGATTGTGCTGTTGGTACTCTGAAGCAGGAAGCACCAACTTCTCGTTAATAATTCCCAATCTTGTGCAAATGAATACACAAATCATAAACTTGAGTGAGAGATCTCATTAATTCAAGCTCCAGCACACATTTTGGAGAATCTTAATTATTTGGATAATTACTCAAACTCTACTCTTTACTTTTTGTGCTGAAATACAATTTTAGGTTATAATTTGCGTCTTTGAGGTAGTATAGGGATGTGTGCTTATGCATTATGCTTTACTCCCAGTACTCTGGGTGAAAAATGCATTTCAGATATCATCAGAAATGTATTAAGGACTCAAAGTACTGGGCTTGGTGGTGAAATATGGAGAAATAATACTTATCACACCTGATTTTGCAATGAGAAAAGAGTTATAGTTATCAGGAAATAAAGAAACAATGACAATATATAGGCAATTAAAATGCATTAATTAGAATCTGTTTTGGTTTTTTTTGGAAATGAAGTGGTAAGAGTACATGACTTTATTCTAGTGTACATTTGAAAGGAAAATGGTCTCTGTAGCGTTACTGTTTGTCACATCCTATGTCCAATGCTTCTTGTGTCCAATGAAGGCTGTACTTTCCTTGCAGACATGGTCTGCATTAAAATATGGGTTTTTTTTCATGTTCCAAAAAAAACTTTGTTCACACGAACAGGCAGCGTACCAGATTTGTTCACCACTGGTGTAGAGCACAGGTATGATCAAACCTGTCAGCTTCAAGGTATATTGAGGTTAATCAATAAGAATATTAAGTATAAGAATCATCAATAATAGTGGCTTATTGTTGGATCAACATTTTGTGTAAAGAGTGTTCTAGAATTTTATTTCAGAGTACCCGAATAGAAAGCAACTGCATGTATATGCTGGCAAATGTTCATTTCATTTTGCTGTCATTTCAGCAAACTCTTTCTTTCTGCTCCATAAACTGCTGTAAGGTGCTTCTACATAATAAAATATTAGAAAAAAATATATTTATCTTACAGAATGAGAATTCTGATTTATCAAAAGCTTATGAGAGCTGTGGATGGGAATTTTTAATCCATAGAATTAATTCCTTCTCTGTGATGACTTAGCATAGAATATAAGTCCCTGGGAACATTTCTGTGCAGTTTTGTGAGATCTCATATCCCATCCCCTGAGGAACATGGGATGAGGGGATTTTATTCCAGCATTCCTAATAGAAAGGAAGAAAGGGCCAGTTTCATATAGGCATACCTCCAGCTTGTTCACTTTGCACTTTCACTTGGACTCTGTGTTAGAAACATTGTTAGGGGGTGTCTATCTCTCCCCTTATTCTGTGGTGTTCTGGAGTTTTATGAATGCCTAGATTTTTGCATTAGCACAGATTTTTTTGTCCCATATCCTTTGCTGTCCCATTTTCCTCTGTGATGTGAAGTGGGGGAGTTCTTCCCATGTAATTGAATGTCTTCTTTTGAGTGGTGGGAATAGAGTTGAGGGGCTATCGCTCTGTACATAACTTTCTATTGAAAACCACTAAGGGTGTGGAGGGCAGATTGGGGTTATCATTTGTGCTTCACTGTCACCTTTGAATCCAGGGGTGTTAGTTGAACATCTGTGAGTCAGACCATTTCCTTAAAGATACTCATAAGTGTTCATAAGCCAAATACCATCTGCCTGTGCAAACAAGAACAACCCTGACCACACCCTGCACTTTACATACTATCCTATCTTTTATGCATATTAGGAAGACTGAGGATCAAAGAGTTTACTTCTTTACGATCAGAGTCAAAAAGTGGGCAGAGTGGGGATTCAAAACCAGTTCTGCCTGATTCCTCTACACCACACTGTCAAAGTCTGCTCTTTTCTACAGAGGCAAAGTCCTCCTGTGGCTTGCAGTTTTGTAGGCTCAGAGCTTCTGTGAATACTAATTATTCCAGAACCAATCCTCCTACCTGTTATGTTAAATTGGTCTTTCAAATAGAACTTGAATTTAAATTTGAAATTTGTGACTTTGAAGAAAGACATCTGCTGCATTTCTGACTTCTCTTACTTCAAGATATAATTAGCTAAATAAAATTTTATCATTTCTTGGAATTGTTGTAAGGATATTTTCAGTATTCCTTTAATTTTTATAGCTCTCTTGACTTGCCCTATTTTTAAAAAACCTGAGGCCAAAAGTTTAGGGAGTGTGGATTTTTATTCAATTGCAGAATAATCACTTCCATCAGTAAATAAAGTTTTAACAAAGCATTTTTTCCCTCAAAAGTATTCTTTTGGTGTGTGTTATAATATTTGGAGAAAAATTGAAAAATATAAATTATTTTTGGTTTTATAATTTGTTTAGTATGCATGTATGTTTTACCTTTTGCTGAAGTTTCTGAATTTTGATGAAAATTCTGAAAAAGAAAAACAGGTCCAAAGATACACTTGTTATTCAGAAAACAAATTTGGGAAACCAAACCAATAATATCCAAAGTCTACATACAGAAATTTCTCTGGCATGATAAAAAGAAAATGTATTTATTAGTGTCATATATCAATGTTGCTTACTAAACAGAGGAAATCTAAATTGTAAAATGAAAGAAAAGCCTTCTGACTGTTGTAATCAGCAATCTAGGTTATTTGATTCAGGAAAAAAAAAAAAGAAATCTTTAGCATAAGCTCAGCCTTTTTTTAGTATTATTAGAACAGTTCTACAGATATAGCCTAAAGTCAATCCCCCTTCCACAGCAGTGACTAAACTTTTAATATAAAAGATCTGTAATTCTCTTTGTTTAGTGTGTCCAGTTCTTATTTTAGCTGTCACTTCAGATACAAGCTTTGGGCAGCACAGAAAGAAGACTGGATGGAAGGGTGCAAAATCATATAGATTCACTATATAGTTTCCTTTATTTTTTAGGGTTAAAAAAATGATAGTCAAACACTTGAGATCATATCCTGAATTTTAAAAAAATACTGTCTGAAATTTTTGTTGTCATTTAAGTTCATATACATTAGCTTGGTGGTTTTGTTTGTTTGCTTGTTTGTTTATGTTTATCTCTATTGTAGGCCTGGAATTACTTTAGTGGTTTAGTATTTACTGGTTATAACTTTATTATCATGAAAACTGTATAAGGTAGGTGATTCACAGGTTCATTAGAAATGACGTTTCAGTCCAAAAGCAAATTCAGTTTTCTAATAAGATCCATTTTAATTGACACTAAATTTTTTTAATATTTTGCTTTGACAAGTTTGCTTTTAAGGAAATCCAATTAATGAAAAGCTGGATTTTCAAACAAATAAACTAGGGAGTAATCATTTTCCTGTAACAAAGAACTTGCTACAGTATTCCTTTTAGAGAGAAAACACTTCTGTAGTGTTTAGAATGTAATTAAATTTACATACAACTTTTCACTTAAAAGCATCATTCACATGAACCTTTTCAGAAGCATTTCTCTTAGGTAAAATATTTCACCTGAGCATAGTTTCAACCACTGGGCTTAACAACTACACATAAGATCTTTACCCCAGCCATGTGGGTGAGACTATTAAACATGTCAGCATGACTTAACTAGAATTCAGTTTATTCAGAAATGTAAACTAGTATTTTAAGATCACCATGACATCCACCTACAGCACAATGTGTAAGACCGTATTTTTTATTTTGTAGTTCATTTATTGTGTATTTAATGGAAATATGTGAGCTTCTGGAATATAATTCTGAGGATGGAAAATTGTTTACAGTGCTGAGTGGGAGCATGCAGTAGACAGAGTACAACTGCATTTGTGATACAATTTTTCATTTTGCCAAAACTTACATTTAATAAATACTTAATTACTTCCATGTATGGCAGGAAATAGTCTCTTACCAAAAAATGCAGCCAAGAAAAAAGGAAAGCTTCTGAATTTTGAGTTTGTTGGCAGAAGACATATTTCTCAGTATTTCTTTAATCTTAGGTTTACGGTGGGTGGATAGATTGAACGACTTTGGCATTATTAGCCACAGTTGGTTAATGCACAAATTCTGTAAAAGTTACTTATTATTCGTGCCAATTTTCTTGTATAGGTGGGCCTATAGTTAAGATAGGATGGAAAAATGGATGGAGAAAAAATCTGAATGATGTGAGATATGTGAACTTTTAAAGTGTCCTCAAAATAAGTAGAATCTGGGGTAGACATTTATTTGGAGATATTGAACTATTTACTTTGGCCATTGACATATATGGAATAAAACTATTAATTGTCAACTTTTTTCTTCATTTCTATGCATGAATAATCACATACAATTTACTGCTCATAAGTATATAAGAAAAGTTCAATATGAATATGAGCTTCTCTTGATAATTATAATTGTTCATAGCTTTCCTAGGAAATATCAATACTTAGTTTCTCCTTGAAGGATTCTTTTGGCTTCAGATATATTGAAAGTTTGATATTTCTGAGAAAATTGTCATTTTCATTCTTTTAGGGAGTTTCAGAAAATGAATGTTTAAAGGTAAAGCTTTTTATAGCTAGTACTAGTTTAACAGCATTTGAAGTGCTTCATCCTAAAATTAGATTTTCCTCCTTCTTTGATCAGTTTGTTTCTACTGATTCACCAAGAGCAGGACATAAAAATTGAAGAACAACCAAGTGGTCTTAACAGATGGAAAGACATGTGTGCACATTTATACAGCTGGTCTCCTACTCTAGCAAAGGCTCATATTTGTTGTGAAGCTGGCTGTAACCAATGGCCCTGAGATAAGAGGGTCCTAAGTGGTGCTTGTGTGAGTTAAAACTTTCATCTTGTCCTCATGAGGAAGAGTCTAAAAAACTACCACCAGCGTCATCCCTACAACTTCCAGTAATAATAATGATTCTCATTCAAGATGCACTATCATCTGGCCCCTTCATTAATGTTATTTCTAATATCACAAGAACCCTTCAAATTCTGTTTTCTTTTTTGTTTTAGAGATGAGGAAAACTGAAACTTAGAGAAATGAATTAATTTTCCAAAGGATATTCATCTAGAAAGTTGTAGATCTTGAATTCAAATCATCTTTGTGTGACCCTATGCTCTTTGTGTTTTATTATCAGCTCTAGGTATTTGTAATATCTCCAAAATGTGATAATCTAAGAGAAACGAATGCCTTGTTGAAAGTTAATTCTCACTACCTTGGTATCCTGGCGATTAACTTCAAGTGTTGGAAAATCTTTTGGTGATATAACTCTTTTGCTTCTTAGTTATCACTATCACTGTTCATGTAATGCAAATAAGGTATTTAAATTTCTATATTCATTATTACATCTAATCGCAAAAACCCACAATTCTAATTATAATAAGACATAGGAAGTCCAACATTAAGAAATTACTGATTTTTATCAGTCATCTATTTGAAAAAATAAGCATGGCGATTTATATATATTAGTATAATTGTCTACTTTCTAAATATATCTTTTTGAAATTTCAAGGCTGGCACATTCAAGGTAATATAATCTCTGCTGTTCCTATCCATCCAGATAATGAATGAATGCAATCACTCTCTCATGAAGTTTCATATGTACTGGAGTGTGTATAGAGGCCTGGATTCAAATCTCTGTTTTGCCACTTATTAACCCTCTGTACACAAGCACTCTAAGCATCAGATTTTAATTCTAAAATGAACTTTAAAATACCAACTTCAAGGTATTGCTGTGAGGATGAGTTGAAATAAATAAAAATGAAGTGAAATGAAGTAATACGTAAATGAAACTATTATTGCAATGCACTATCAAGTATTAGTTATTATTATCAGCAGCATCATATCTTTTGGCTTTATCACGTGCTAAACTAATAACAAGATTGAATGATTTGTTGTAACCAGATGTCCTAATCTTTTTCTTGGGCAATAATCACACATAATCTACATCATATTTCTGAGATTTAAAAAACCAATCACATAGTACTCATTTTTTAAACTGAAAAACCAGGAAATCGTCACAGAATGTGAGATCATAGAAGCAGTGTGCCTTGAAGATTCAGCAAAGAATACCACATGAACTGATCTCTTCTTTCCTGCATATGTGCTTGTCCATGCGAGCATGGATGCTTACATCTGCATACTCTGGTGTGCATGAGAGCCATTAATAGACTATACAAACGCTTGCCTGTGAATATTATTATATAAGCATATTCATCTAGGTAGGATTGTAGAGTTGATTTCAGTCTCACTTGAAGGTTATATTGTAGTTACACTTCAAAGGTATAAGAAATTTCCTTTTAATTTAACTAAATCCTTTTGGTATAATAGAATTAAGTTTCCATTACCCGCAAATGATTGAAATGTACATGTACCCACACACACTCACACACCACATATATGCTAGTTAGTCATAAGTCTTTCACTCTCCTTAATTAATTATTGAACTTAGGTTTAAAATAATTACTGTGTAATAAATGACTGTATTTACCTCTGCTTTTCTCTGAAGAATAAGATTTAGTTCATTTACAGCATCTGTAATTTGTTTGGTCTCCACACATCCCAGAACAATGCATATATTTTTAACATCGTCAATAATATTATCCAGATTTTGCTGTAGATGAAAAGATTGACATCTTACAATTTATTGCAATCAAGGGGACACTAATTTATCTTTAAACTACCTCTCTTTCACTCCATAATATTTTAATGTATTTTATCTGTATCATAAATAATGTTGGCTTTTCAAAACACATCAGCTCTATCAATTCCAGAATCACAGTCATTCCAATGGAGGATTTCAAAATGGAGTTTATTTCAAAAGAGGTGCAGTATGTAGGAGTTGATCAGCTTTCTGGGAGAGAGGTGTGAAAGATCTCATTCAGTAGATCTTTCTCTCACAAGAAGCAAAAGCTCTAATTTGCTGGTTTATGATACTAGAAAAAATGATGATACTAGAAGAGATAGAAATCCTCTGTGACCCTGACCCCAGGCAAAAATCTCTTGCTTTTTGAGCAGGGGAGCAAAAGCAAAACCTTTCTGGGGGAGAGGTAGGACATGGGTTAAGATCCATTGCTGATAAGAGAATGGTAGAAACAAAAACCTTTTGCTCCTGGGGTAGGGGCAGGAGACCTGTCTTGAGTCCAAGATCCTACATGGATACCAATCAGCAGTCAGAAACCACGGAGGAGGGGCAGAAAACTCTGTCCTGTACAAGACTAATGACAGATATAAGGGACAGTTTGGCTGCCAGAAAGTTCCATTCTTGAGGCAGAAATGCTAAGAAAGTTCCAATCTTGAGGCTCAAAAACAGTCTGCCTAAGGCTGTGGTTGATCATTACCACAGAACTCCCTTTACCCTACTACAAAAATGAGTCTATTTTGAATAATAGACAAGAGCAAAGCACTGCTAGGGGAGAGACAAAAAAGTATTGCGAGAGATCTTCTCTGCGGCATAGGCAATCAGGGACTGTTGAAAGCTGAGGGTGAAGCAGGAACAGAGAAAAAGTCGCTAGTATTCCAGGCCCCCTATATAAGTACAGGTAATAGTAACCAATCACTGGAGGAGTTTGAAGCCTGATGTGCCCTGACGATAATGATAGCAACAACAAAACACAAAGCTCAAATCTTGACTAGATTTATCAACTTTACATAATAAAAGCGTAACAGAATATATAACCCAGATGTTAGAACAATCAGACAAGGACTTTTAGTAACTATGATTAGCATATTACAGGATCTAGTGGAAAATGTGGACGACATGCATGAACACGTGGGGAATTTCAGCAGAGATATGGAAACTACAAGAGTCAAATGGAAACCATAGAAATATAAAAATATATTTGGTATTAGAGATGGGGAATTCTTTCAATGAACTCATCAGCAGATTGAACACAGCTAAGGAAAGTATCAGTGAAATTGAAGATAGGTCAAGAGAAATGATCCTAACCAAAACCAAAGGGGAAAAAGAGTGGGAATAAAAACCAGAACATACTATCTAATACCTGTCAGAGTCATACATGCATTTAGAGTTCTGGAAAGATAAGAATGGGGCAGAGAGATATTTAAAGAGATGATGGCCAACATATCAGAATTTGTGGGATGCCACTAAAATTTAGAGGCAAATTTATGGCTTTAAAATTTAAATAATTCTATGTCAAAGAAATTGAAATTATAATAAAATCCTTCTTATAAGTAAAACTCCAAACAGATGGTTTCGTTGGTGATTTTTATCAAATATTTAAGGAAGAAATAAAACCAAATCTACTCAAATTATTTCAGAATACAGAGTCAGAGTCAGAGGGTATATTTCTCAACTTATTTTATAAAGCCAGCATTAATTACTCCAATGTTAAAATCAAGCCACAACATTATAAGAAAAGTATAGACTGATGTCTCATAAATACAAATGCAAATATCCTTAACAAAATATTAGCTAATTGAAACCAGAAATATGTAGAAAGGGTTCTAAATTGTTACAAAGTGTGGTTTATGCCAATAATGCAAGGATATTTTTAAAATTTGAGAAGAATAAATGAAAAAAGTCATATGTCCATCTGTATAGATACAGAAAAAGCATTTGATAAAATTCATCACCCAGTTATGGTATAAACTCTTAGCTAATTAGGAGTAGAAGGAAACTTCTTCAACCTAGCAAGGATCAACTGACTTCATGCCATAACCATGTAACTTCCGAATAACATCATACTCAGTGGTGAAAGACTAACTTTCTAAGTTTAACAAGAAGGCAAGGATTCTGCTCTTACCGCTTGTCACTTCTAGTAAAATTCTACTGGAGATCAGGTAAAAGAAATACATATTGAGAGAAAGTAAATCTTCAGTTCCATGATGTCTAGGATGGCAGGGTTTTTACTTCAGGTAAGTAATGGGGCACTTTTTTTGTAACGGAAATGTTTTATATCTTGTTTTTCATGGTGGTTATATAGGTATATACATTTTCAAAACTAGTCAAAGTATACAGTTTACATGAGTGTATTTTATTTTATATATATAAATTAAACTTCAAGAAAGTTGATTTAATAAATATGACATCATAATGAAAGTAAGATAGAAAGTATACAGTTTGATGTTATGTTTAAAAAGAGTAAAGAATTATGAAGGTATTAGTAGTCAGCAAAATAAAAATTAAAACTGAAATAATATCTCATTACATATACCTCATGTAGGCAAAATTTTTAAAAGTTGGACTATACCATACATTGGTGAGAAAATAAAGCAATGGGAACTCTTATATATTGTGAAATGTGTATGACCAAATTAAATGTTTGGTATTATCTTGTAAGTCTATGGCCCTAGTTATGTACCCTAGAAAACCCCCTGAGATTAGCTTGAATGTACATCAACAGTAGAATAGATAAGTTGAAGTTTGCTAATCTAATTGAATAATGTACAGTAATGAAAATAGTTCAAAAGGATAGATCACAAAAACGATATTGAGTGAAAAATACGGGGCACAAAAAGTACATATAGTTTGATTCCATTTAGGTACATTAAAAAGGAAACCTAAACCTTAAACAGGCATACCTCATTTTATTATGTTTCACTTTATTGCACTTTGCAGATATTGCATTTTTTTACAAATGAAAAGTTTGTGGCAACCCTGCATTGAGCAAGTCTATTGGTGCCATTTTTCCAACAGCATTTGCTCACTTCATGTCCCTGTGTCACATTTTGGTAATTCTTGCAATATTTCAAACTTTTCATTGTTGTATTTGTTATGGTGATCTGTGATCAGTAATCTTTTTTTTTTTTTTTTTTTTTTTGTGGTACACGGGCCTCTCACTGTTGTGTCCTCTCCTGTGGCGGAGCACAGGCTCCGGACGGGCAGGCTCAGCGGCCATGGCTCATGGGCCTAGCCGCCCCGTGGCATGTTGGATCTTTCCGGACTGGGGCATGAACCCGTGTCCCCTGCATCGGCAGGCGGACTCTCAACCACTGCGCCACCAGGGAAGCCCTGTGATCAGTAATCTTTGATGTTACTATTGTAATTGTTTTGGGGCACCATGAACCTCACCCATATAAGATGGCAAACTTAATTTATACATACTGTTTTGCCTGCTCTGCTTACTGGCTGTTCCCCTATCTGTCTCCCTCTCCTTGGGCCACCCTCTTCCCTGAGACACAAAAATTTTGAAATTACGCCAATTAATAACCCTATAATAGCCTCTAAGTGTTCACGTGAACGGGAGAGTTGCATATCTCCCACCGTAAATCAAAAGCTAGAAATGATTACACTTAGTGAAGATACCATTTGACATTAAGCATGTCGAAAGCGGAGACACGCCAGAAGCTAGGTCTCTTGCACCAAACAGTTAACCAAGTTGTAAATGCAAAGGAAAAGTGCTTGAAGGAAATTAAAAGTGCTACTCCAGTGAACATAGGGATGATAAGAAATCGAAACAGCCTTATAGCTGACATGAAGAAAGTTGCAGTGGTCTGGATAGAAGATCAAACCAGCCACAGCATTCCCTTAAGCCAAAGCTTAATCCAGAACAAGGCCCTAACTCTTCAATTCTAAGAAAGCTAAGAGAGGTGAGGAAGTTTCAGAAAAAGAGTTTGAAGCTAGCAGAGCTTGGTTCATGAGGTTTAAGGAAAGAAGTTGTCTCTATAGCATAAAGGTACAAGATGAAGCAGCATTGCTGACGTAGAAGCTGCAGCAAGGTATCCAGAAGATCTAGTTAAGGTAATTAATGAAGGTAGCTACACTAAACAACAGATTTTCAATGTATGTAGACAAAACAGCCTTCTCTTGGAAAAAGAAGCCACATAGGACTTTCATGGCTAAAGAGGAGAAGTCAATGCCTGGTTTCAAAGCTTCAAAGGACAGGCTGACTCTCTTGTTTGGGGCTAATGCAGTTGGTGACTTTAAGTTGAACCCAGTGCTCATTTACCATGCTGAAAATCCTAGGGCCCTTAGGAATTATGCAAAATCTACTCTGCCTGTGCTCTATAAATGGCACAAAAAAGCTTGGATGACAGTATATCTATTTACAACATGGTTTACTGAATATTTTAAGCCCACTGTTGAGACCTACTGCTCAGAAAAAGAGATTCCTTTCAAAATATTGATATTATGCATATGGTCAAGAGCTCTGATGGAGATGTACAGTGAGATTAATGTCGTTTACATATCTGCTTATACAACATCCATTCTGCAGCCCATGGATCAAGGAGTAATTTTGACTTTTAAGTCTTATTATTTAAGAAATGCATTCTGTAAGCTATAGTTGCCATAGATAGTGATTCCTTTGATGGATCTGGGCAAGGTCAATTGAAAACATTCAGGAAAGGATTCACCATTCTAGATGCCCTTAGGAACATTTGTGACTCAAAAGAAAAGGTCAAAATATCAACATTCATAGGATTCCAACATTCATAGGAGTTGGAATCAAGAAGTTGATTCCAACCCTCATGTATGACTTTGAGGAGTTCAAGACTTCAGTGGAAGAAGTAACGGCAGATGTGGTGGAAACAGCCAGAGCACTAGATATAGAAGTGGAGCCTGAAGGTGGGATTAAATTGCTGCAATCTCATGATAAAACCTGAACAGATGAGGAGTTGCTTCTTATGGATGAGCCAAGAAAGTGGTTTCTTGAGATGGAATCTACTCCTGGTGAAGATGTTGTGCAGATTGTTGAAATGACAATGAAGGATTTAGAATATTAAATAAACTTAGTTGATAAAGCAGTGGTAGGGTTTGAGAGGAATTGACTCCAATTTTGAAAGAAGTTCTACTATGGGTAAAATGCTGTCAAACAGCATTGCATGCCACAGAGAAATCGTTCATGAAAGGAAGAATCAATTAATGTGGCAGACTTCATTGTTGTCTTAAGAAACTGCCACTGCCACTCCAACCTTCAGCAACCACGACCCTGATCAGTCAGCAGCTGTCAACATCAAGGCAGGCTCCTCCATCAGCAAAAAAGATTACAACTCACTGCAGGCTCAGAAGATGGTTGACATTTTTTAAGCAATAAATTATTTTTTAACTAAGGTATGTACATTGTGGGGGTTTTTTGACATAATGCTATTACACACTTAATAGACCACAGTATAGTGTAAACATAACTTTCATATGCACTGGGAAACCAAAAAAATCATGTGACTCATTTTATTGCCATATTTACTTTATATTGGTGGCGTGGAACTGAATCTGAAATATCTTTGGGGTGCCTGTCTTGATAATGGATGCATAGTTTGGTGCTGAAATGGCAAAGAAAAGCTACAACATGGCTTTTCACCAAAGGATATCTCTTATGTAGAAGAAAAGAGATATGAAGTGGTGTAAAAGCAGATCCTATGATATTGGCAATATTTTGTACCAAACTTATTGTGTAATAAGATAGTCTGCTTAGTCCTTTAATGGGTATGTGTGTGTGTATGTTCTTCATATATTATATAATTCACTGCACAAATCTTAAATCATCAGATCATGTTCTTTTTTTGACAAAAACCTTTAATTCTGTATCTCACTAGGAATGCAGATTATGTTGGTTAGTGATTATCTTCCTTATTGAAGATCTTTCAGTTTTCTTCTTCTTCATGTCTGGCAATGTTTCAGTCTGCCCTTTATTTCTGCTAAAGTAGGTTCCAGTTCTGCAAAGGTGTTTTATTTCCCTTGTAACCTGACTTTTTCTCCTTCATGTCTTTGACTTCTCCTTTTGTGACCTTTCAGCTGGTCCTTGTTAGCAATTCATTTCACCCTATTTTCTTCTTATGATTTTTTTACTCCTTTCCCACCTCTTATATTCTGTTGTGAACGCAAATCAGTTTTGTGACATTTTTCTTCTAGATCCTATACTTTAGTGATAGTGTTAAAAATAACAACTCTAATAGCAATAAAATAACACTTGTACTTATCTTTTCTTGAACATTTTTTATCTTCCAGCCACTATAAAATATTAAGCACATTACATCTACTGTTCAGTTAATTTTAAAAAATCATCACATTATTTTATTATCTTCACTCTAGTGATGAATAATATAAACTCAAGGATGGCTGCATAAAAGCTTCCCTAGTGGCAGAGGGTTTGCAAATATGTTTACCTGACTTCAGAATCTCTGCTCCTAAATTCTGTCTTTACTGCCACTCTGATTAAATTATGTTTGATATCAAAACTTCTGAAAATCCAACAATTGATCTGCTTGTTACTAAGAAAGCTTCAGTTCTAAAAAAGTAAATATATATTATCAGATTCCTAGGTACCCCCTTTCTTTCTCCTTATAAATGGAATTTTTGGTCTCTCTCTTGAGGCTAAATGTTGTTGGATTTTGGTCTTGAGGAGAGGAAAGTGTGAGTTAAGAATTATTCTGCCTTCCTCATTGAATTACTTATACCTGAATAATAGAGGTGCTATATTTTTCTGATTATCTAGTTGGTACATCCTCTGAGCCATGGGCTTGATGGTAAAGGGTTTGGAGGCTTTTAGATCATTTCACACCAGGCAGATATTTCATGGAGCCAAACTACATTTTGAAGCATGAATAGATTTTTCTCAATCCAGATCCATCTGGTTTACATTTAGTTCATCAGTTACTAGATCCTAGTGTAGGTTTGTCATCAGTGGTAGACATTGCGAACTGTCTCTTAAGGTCCTACTTGGCATTTAAATAAAATTTTGGAGACAATGCACTAGAGGCTACTAGGAAAAAGCAACTTTGAATCAGAAGCTGATTCTTCCATCTAGATTGAGATCTTGTTTTATGTTGCTTTGTCCTGTACATACCACTCTATGTGCATTATGTGAATATTCTGTCTTTCCAACTAGATCATCAGCAATTTCAGAGCATCGTTCTGATTTTGATTTCTGTTGATTCCAGTGAGTAAATAGTTCAGTAATTTGTACTAAGTAAGCATTAAGTAATACCTTAGAGGAAAATTCTTTCTCTTTCTTCTATTCTTAATTTCTCCTAAATGTTAGAGATGAATTCAGAATATAGCATGAATACAGAAGACATTCCTTAATTATGAGTAGAATAGAGGAAAAAAATGCCCAAAGAAAAAGCTTTATGTAAATTACTTACAAAATCAGCCATTTAACAAGCATAATAGTTAGGATGCCCAATCTGAAATAAGTCTAAAATATGTTAATAGCGATTGCTGAGGAAATAAAATATTTGGAAATTTAAGTTATCCATATTATTCAATAATATTCATGGCATATTTATTCAGCCTGCTTGTTATTTTTTTTCAAATCATGTAATAATCCATGTTTGAAAAATATAAAAATTATTCTTCAAATTGGTACTGTTTTCAAGGCTGATGAAATGCTACTTAATGCACTTGTCAAACAAATAGAAAGTACAAAATTGTGAATTGATAATATCATAGTCTGTCCTCATTTCTTAGATATTTAGCTATTGATGCTTTGTAGGAAGAATGTCATTTAAAAAGTTCATTGTTTTGGGGGGAGTTCATGTAGAAAGTTGCAGACACTGTGGCCCATTTATAAAATAATTCAGATGTGGGTGATAATAACTATTTGCCAGTGATAATATAAAGACAGTATTTCTTTGATGTTTTGCCAACTTTTCAGTCATTTTGGAACAATTGGTTTCTTTCAAAGTGAAAACATTGGAGGCTTCATATGTAAGTGGTATGATCAAACTTCTATATTTGGAAATTAAGAAGTTACAGATTCTCAACAATTGGTGTTTGTGTGTTTGTAAAAAGATATCTATGATACATGAGCAGTAATGAGACATTTAGCTAATTAAAATTCATCCATAAGTAAGTTATGATAACCTCAAAAGTATATCTGTGTCTAGTCAAGAGATATAAATGATCTAGGAATGAAGTCTTAACGTGCCCTGGGTACCTGGTAAATTTCAAATTCTATGCTAGAAAGAATGACTATGACAAAGAAGTAGTAATTATGACACTTTTATGAGACTTAATTTAATTGTGAATTCTTTTCACATTCCACATTTTAAACTTCAGATTCAGGCCAGGCTCAAGAAAGAAAAATGGAATCAGAGTGAGAGGATTACAATTTGGGAAGGAATATGAGCTGTGTATTTGTCATCACCATATCTTTACATATTTATGTGGAATTCATGTGTGAGTTTGGTATCTACATCAAGAAATATAATTTATTATTTTCAGAACCCTTTACTGTTTTTTAATATTAGGAGTAGTTACTTAAGATCTGTATCCTTTTATATATATCAAGAGTTATTTTTTTTAATGGAAAAAGGAGTCTTGATTTCAACACATTCTCTTACCTCATTTTCTGTAATCATACAATGTTTTATCTGTGGAAGACTGATCCTTTCCTGGAAGAACAAGCTATAAGAAATGATCTGCTTAATGGTGACTACAACTTGGATGCCCAATAGGTGGCCAAATCTCAGTAGTCTTGGACTGACTCCATTATGTTCCCTGCCAAGCTATCTTCTCCTATCTTCACTGTTTTAGTTAATTGACGTCTCCATGCAGTCAGTCAGCAGCCAGGAATCTGGAGGTATTCTAAACACTGTGTTCTTTCATTGTTCACAGTTTTTCACCAAATCATGTAAATTACAGATTTTCACCTGTTATGAATCTGTCTCCTCCTGTCCTTCCCTATAGTAGAGCTTTTGTTCATGCCCTCCTCATTTCTTTGGGTTAATGAAATGTCCTACAGTCACCCATCTGTCATTCTACTGCCCTGCATAATGGCTCTATGTCATCAGCTGATAAATTAGAAAATCATTAAATTGTCTATAAAATGTCCTTAAGACCCTAGTAACTTGGTTCCTGCTTGTCCCTTTCATCTGGTCTTTTTCCAGGCTCTCACCTTGAACCCTAATTGTAGCCATTCCAAAGTACATACAGTTTCCTAATCACACCAGGCTGTTTGCTACCTGCTCTGTTAATGTTGTTGTATGCTTAAAGTTATCCCTACTTCCCACTTTCCTTACCACGCTCTTTCTCTGGCTGGCTTAGTTACTTTTCAACACTCAGATCAAAGAAGTAAAATTGATAACCCTATTTTGTGTGTCCTGTATACACATAGGTCTTTCATAGTACCTATGACACTTTATTATACACATCTGTTTACTTGTCTGTTTTGCCATGATAGAATGAAAGTCACTCAAGTGTAGACCCCCGCTTTATTCATCTTTGTATCTCCAGAAACTTGCAAAGCTTTAGAAAAAAGAGTAGAAAATTAATAAAATCTTATTGAATTAATTAAAGAAGTAACAAAAGTTAATACCTGGGTTTTCAATAGGTATTTCAGGTGGGAGTCATATTTTTTGATTACTGTTGAGAGACATTGTCTGGAAAGAAAAAAAGAATTTTGTTTAAAGTTGGATAGGAAAACATATTAACTTTAGCACATTTATCACAAGTTCTGCTTTGTCCATGTTTCTATAGAAAACATGGTTTAAAAAGGATTACTGTTGACATACTTTTAAATGTCATTTCAGATGGATACCTTATAAACTTGTATAAACTTGGTATAACTTGATAGACTACAAACATATTTGAAAACTTTAGAACTGCAGAGAAATCCATGACAACCAAACCTCTGAAAGACTGTTCATTATATCAAACTACTGTTAATTTAAAATATAAGTTGCAGAGGGATTCATAAGCAGATAATGACAAATAGAGAAATATGCAAAACTTTTCAGAGAATTGCTTTTAGAATTAATGACATATACTTATCATAGATGGTGTTGTCTTTGACACCAAACCTCTGTGTTTTCTGATATTTTTGCTTTTTTCTCTAAGCTTCTCTTAATGCTTCAGCTTTATCTATACTTAGGTGGAATAGACGTGAGTTGAGCAGAGATTCTTTTGGTTTCACTGTTTAAATTTATTTTCCTAAATGTTATTAACTTTCCTTTCCTGTTTGTCCTGAAAACTCCTGAATTGAATTGAATAATCAGTCATACAACACAAAACACAATGTTAAAAACACACCAATATATTTTACAGTAGCTGCCTTCTCAGTCTTTATTAAGTTACCACTTTAGTTAGACAAAATGCATAGAATATGTAAAAGTCCATGGAGGAGTAGGAAAGGAACTGTGAAAGATTTTGGCTATTGGAAGATTTTAATATAAAACCTCATCCTAAAATTTAAAAAGAAAAAACCCTCAAGAATTCACCTGCTTCAGCACCTTTCTATTAGGTATTATATCTATTTTATAGAAAACTCCTAGGAACCAATGAAGGTATGTGATTTGCCCAACTTCTAAGAGGAAGTCAAGTCAGAGAAGAGGGACACTGAAATCAAAGCTCGTGCCCTCTAGTGCTTGGTCTCATCACATCATAAAGTGGTCTGAGGAAGGCAGGCAGAGTAGCATATTGTATTTCAGAAAGCAAAGTCCTGGGGGTCACCAAGATGGCGCAATAAGAGATCCCAGCCTCTCTCTCCTCACAAAGATCAACGGATAGCTATCCATTGACAAAAACAGCTCTGGGGAGAGCTCAGGAAACCACCCAAGAAACTTCAACAACACAGTGGGGGAAAATAAAGCCCTGAGAATAATTCCATAAAGAGGGAAGAGAGAATAGCTTCATTTTGCCTGCATCAACCCATCCTCCAGGCCAACACTGCTCAGTGCCAAGAGGGAAATCCCCTGCTAGAACGAGTTCCCCTCTCTTGGAAAAGAGGAGTGGGGTGAGCAAGCAGCTTCCCCAGCCTTGTGGGACACTGCATGAAGGACCTGCATTGCTTTCATCTCACTCAGAGACCAGCAAAGCTGAGATGGATAAAGGTGGCAAGAACAAGGAGGAAGGGCAGTGGCTACCAGCATCAGCCATGCAGTGGGAGTTACCATGGATCCCAGCCGCCTGCTCTGCAGAAAGCCTCAGTAACTTTCACTACTGAAGAAACCAACAGCCAGCACAGCTGCCACAGACCCCCTGTAGATTTCATTGGTTTTGTTTTCCTCCACTACACTGCCCCTGCCAGACCCTGAGATCCACACTTGCAGCTAGCCCAGGCCTCAGTTTTTGCTCAAGTGCAAGGTGCAAGTCTATTCCCCATGACTGACCCCTTCCAGCAGCCCCTCCAGCTGTGCACCTGCATGCCACTATTCTGACCTCTGTCACTGACGTCCACTGCCATGTACACATCTGTGGTGAGATCTGGCACCTATGAGAGTGCACACTGACAGCCGAGATCCCCACAGCTGTGTCTGGGGCAGATTTGGCCCTTTCTCCTGTCACTGGTCTGCAGCACTGGGCTCATCTGCAGCTAGCCCCCAAGCTGTGCACCTGCACACCCTTGTCCTGACTCTCGTCACTGGCTTTTACTGCCGTGCACACGCCCATGGAGAGAGACTGCAGCCACAGAAGTGCACTCCAACAGCCAGGATCCCTGCAGCTGCCAGTGCACCCACAGTTAGTCCTAACCCTTGAGACTGGCACCGCCCCCCATCCCCCAACTATATGAGTGTCTGCAGCCAGCCCCTGCCACTCCACAGGCGCCTGCAGCTGGCCCCCAGAGCTGTGAGTATGTACACCACCAGCTCCAGCAGCAGCTGCTGCCTGCCCTGGTCTCTAGCTGCTGGACCTGGAGGCACCACTGAGGATCGCAGCAGCCCTCGCAGCTACTGCAGATCCCCCCACAGTGCTTACCGAGGACCACACGGTTGTCGATGCTGTGGACCCCAGTGACCTGAGCTGAGGAGACATCATGCCCCCCCACCCCCGACCTGGCGTTGTCTCACAACCCTGCACTTGGTGCCTGTCACCACTAGGCCCAGGGTCACAGCACGTTCCAGTTGGTCCCCGCCTGTAGGTGAAGGTCTTTCCGTACTGAAGCCAGCCCATAAAGTCTGGAAGAGGTGACTGCTTCTTCCTGTATACAGACAGCTTTGCAAGGCTACAAGATCACAATGAATCAGGGAAATATGACACCACCAAAAGAATACAGTAAACTTCCAGCAACTGACCCCAAAGAAATGGAGATACAAGAATTGTCTGACAAAAAATTCAAAATGATTGTCCTAAAGATGCTCAGAGGACCACAAGAGAACACAGAAAAAGAATTTAATGCACTTAGCATAGCAATACAAGAACAGAATGAGAAATTCAACAAAGAGGTAGAAAACATAAGAAAGAACCAAACAGAAATCTTTGCGCTAAAGAATACAATGACTGAGCTGAAGAATTTGATAGACTAGACCAAGCAGAAGACTCAGTAAACTCAAAGACAGATTTCTTGAAATTACCCAATTGGAGGAACAACAAAAAGAAGAAAAGGAATGAAGAAATGTCTGTCAACTATACTTCAATAAAAAAATACAGTAAAAAAAGAAAAGTGAGCGAATAAATCCTATGGGACTCACAGCCTCCTTTTGTCTCTCTGTGCCCTAGGTAGCAGCCACCTACAAGTCACGGCCCTCCACAGAACAGTTCAAAACAGGTCTCTGATTCCCAGGGATTCCCCAATTTTTAAGGAATTTGTCAGGTTTGATGCCTCTCTCTGCATTTGTTGTTGTGGTAGTTGTTGATTTATAAATTTATTTTGGAATACAGCCTTTGTTTAATATGCCATTTTGATGGGGACCTATCTGATGCATGTAATTAGCAATACAGTAAAAATTTGGATTAAATTATATCAAAAGTCCTCTTAAGTTTTACCCATTCTATGATTTTATGGTACAAGGCCGAATACTGGGGGGGAGGGGGGGAGAAAGACACAAAAAAGGGAAAAAAAAAATGGAAAGATATGATAGTTTAATGAAAGAATGTGGCCTTTGCAAATTGCAGACAGCCCTGATTTGAATCCTAACAAACTACTAACAAACTGAGCAGCCGACCCCAGGCAAGTTATTTACCCTTCCAGAATTTCAGTTTCCTTGATTCTGAAGTAAGATAATATGTATTGTTATGGGGTTGTGGGGAGAATTAGATGAGACAATGTATACGAAATGTATTAGAACTCCAGGAAGTGATAGCTATTATTCATAGTCACTAAAAACAATTTAAACCCATTCTTATATCAGGCTGTGCTTTAGAGATTTATGACATACCTCCCACACTCCCTTTTTTGCTCATTCAACTCAGAACAACTTTAATTCCAGATAAAGGCAGCCTGTAGCACTGATATCTTCTCCCAGATTAGCTTCCTGATAGGTTTGTTCTTTCAAATAATACATGCATATGTTGAGATATCAGACTCAATTAGGATATGTTCATTTGCTGTCACTTGAGTTTTCCAATTTGAAGTCACACTCCTCTGTTTATAATGTACCAATTATTTTCAGGGTGTTCCAGAAAGGAACTTAAAGCAGGATATGGTGACTTTCAAACTATGGGAATTCAGTTATACAAAGAGCTTAGTGACACGTGCACAATCAAATTTACAAAATGAATGAGGAAAAAAATCCTTGAAAATGTAATAACCGGTAGCAGAGATATTTTTAAATGAATGTTAGATTGTTCTGGAAGGTGTTAGCAGCTCTTCAGATGTATCTGAATAGCTGTGAAGAATAGATAATTATTAACAGCATTTGCCAAAGGGAGATACCTATTAAAAGTACAATAGCTTCCACAGTACTAGGGAAAGGACAGTTATTACAATCGACTGAAAAATATTGTGATTTGGCACTTGAGAACTCAGTCAGAAAGTAGTCTTGGAACAGGAATAAAATGTCTTACCTGGATACTTTCCAAATAGGCATAACTTCTAGAAGTTGGTTCAGATAAAACTGACTGTGGTCATCTTCATGCTGTAGACAGCAGAATATATTAATATTTATAGAGCGAATAGGAAGAAATACCAGATAAAAATAGGTCCATAACTTCCTGCTGTCATTTTATTCACCTCTTTTGATAACTGTCATTTATCATTTTAATACTTTGTTTTAAAGACCTTATAAGACTCTCCTCAACTGTATAAGCATTCTTTTCAAAAGTAAAACAGAAAGCTGAGCTTTGGTTGAGGATAAACCCCAAGGATATTTGAAAAACATCCTGCCATCACCAAGGTCAAACATTAATTTCTCCCAGCAGGAAGGCAGTTTTTCAGACACCAGTTCTCCCACATACGTGCACATTTTCTTTATATTTAGGCCACGAATCCGTGGCAGTATAAGACTTGACAGCTTGCCAGATTGGCCGGCAGACACAGAATGGACTTCTCCTTTTTTCAGATTTTCCATACCTTGCCACCAAAACGTCAGCATAAAAGAACATTCCATCTCATGAACATTCAATTATGCTAATGAAAGACAACTACTGATAGGTGTAAATTCCAGGAGTTATCAGATGGCACTGTATTTTTCTCCCAAGATGAGCAGGAACTACTCATCTTAAAATATGAGTCCTCTGGTCCACATGTATGCATGCACACACACATACACACACACACACACACACACACACACACACACATTCACGTCATAACTCCTTGATAAGCTCTTCTGGAATGGGCATCCATGAAAACCCTATGCAAGTCTGCAGAAAATGCAAATATACTCCATCATAATTGCACTTTTTCACCACACAGTGACATTAAGTTTGACAGCTGAATGAGTCCCTCCATGCCTGGGGTGCATGTAATCCTGTATGTCAGTACACACACAATGTATTTTTAAAACTGCCTATTAGAATTTCTGACAGAAAACATCAGAAGGAAAACCTTTACATGGCTTAAGGTCAAAGGTAAATTAATTTTTATATTGTGTTGTATTGTGAGAAAGAAGGAAACTAAGTAACATGGGAAGAATAAGGTTATTGTTATGATACCTTGAGTGCATGCTATGAAAAAAGAATGCTTTGTAGAAATGCTAAGGAGCTTGAAAACATGAGGCTTACTCAGTAGGAATTTACCTCTAGAGTCAATGGCTGATGAAATCTGAAAGTATCATAGTGGTTAAGACAAATTTTTCTGCAGTAGAGAAAGCAAAACTTTAGGCATGGAGAGGACAGTGAAAGGGAAGGGACAATAGAGAGTGAAAACCAGAGCCAGAATAGAGGTAGTAAGATTTGAAGTGTAGTATTTGGCATTTGCCTTATTTCAGAAGTTAAAACCAAAGCAGCATATAAATAATATGACTTATTTGAATCTTTCTGAATAGCATAATCATATTCATTTAAAAACCACTTTACTTGGCTTCCAGAGATACTTTTGGGGGAGGGGGAATTGTCCATTGTCATACAGTGACTTAACAAGAAAAACATTTTATCTAAAGGATCTCAAAGAGTTGGAGGAAAGTTTGAGCAGTTGTCCGTGGAATATATTGTGCAAGTTATTTTTCTCCAAAAGTGAGGGCCATACCTTTGTCTTAAGAAAAACATTAAGGTATTTTTTTCCTTTTTTTTATACAGAAATCTATTGCTGTAAATGTTTTGTGAATGTTTTCTTGAACTAGAAAGAAATCTTAATTTTATGATTAATGTCTACAATGTTGGCAATACTTTTGATCAAACTTGAGAGAAAGGAAGAAAAAATTTTTAAAAAGTCTCAGCCATTCACATCACTTCTAATCAAGACAGGAATTTAAAAATTTTGAAATATAGGACGATTTCTAAAGACTGTCAACATGTTTTATGAATAATCTCATGGAACATGAATTAAATCACTATATATCAGTGTAATAGAAGTGAGTTTAAAATAGAAAAGCCATCTAAGATGAATTGAGCTTTGCAATGCCTTTTACAATTAGAATACTCTGAAATATCTACTGAAAGTTGATGGTGTCAATCAATTTAATAGAATGATAGCTATCATTATATTCCTAATATTATATAAAAAGAATATTATCAAGCCAATTTTATGTTGTTTTACTAGAAAGAAAATTTAATTATTCATAAATGTTTAGCTTACAGCTGAAATTATGAAAATCATAGATAATTTTGACATTATTTTAAATAATAAGAAGACCATTCACCATTCCCTTACCATAGATATATAAAAGAAAAAAAATCATTGGTCATTTATTTTAAATATAGCAATTCAGGCCATGAAGAAGGGTCACAAATTGATAAACTTTTTCAGTTATATTAAATTAATCAGCATACTATGTCTATTCCTGAAAGAATATTTTATAAAACAAGGCAATTATTATTTTTTTTTTATTTTCTTCAAATACAAGGTTTTCAATTGAAATTATAATCTAATCTACTCAATGGGTATTAAAAGTTTACAACAAAAAGTGTGATGCATCAGATTGCAACATATACATCATTTTGACATAACACACCAATGTCTATGCTCCTCAATATTTTCAATATCATGAGTAAATTTTTGAAATTTTAAGTGTCTTAACTAACATTAATAAAGTTTTAGAGTTTTTAACAGTAAAAGACTAAAATATCATATAATCTAACATCCTATTGTTTTTGCTTTAGGGCTGTTATGAATTAATACATGTAAAGCCCTAATAACAGTGCCTGGCACCTAATATATAATTAATGTGGTTAACTATCATTGAATACCTGTCATGGCCCAGACTTTGGGGTATGTGGATAAAGCTGTGGAAAACAAAACAACACCAAAAAAACATAAAGGTAGAATTTTGACTAATTGCTCTGAAACCACATCTAAAACTTTTGAGTGTAGCCCATAAGTTATAAGTGTTTTTGTAATATAAATTGGTAGCATAAGTTATGTGAAGACTCACTGACTGGGCTCATATCCAAGGTCCTCTACTTACCAGCTCCATGAATGTGACCTGAGGAAAGTCATGAGCACGCTGGGATTTAGTGTCCTTACTTATTTATTTTTTTTGCTGTACACGGGCCTCTCACTGTTGTGGCCTCTCCCGTTGCGGAGCACAGGCTCCGGACGGGCAGGCTCAGCGGCCTTGGCTCACGGGCCCAGCCGCTCCGTGGCATGTGGGGTGTTCCCGGACTGGGGCACGAACCCGCGTCCCCTGCATCGGCAGGCGGACTCTCAACCACTGCGCTACTAGGGAAGCCCTAGTGTCCTTATTTTTAATAATATTTGACACATGGAATTGTTGTAAAGAGTAAATATGATAGAAATATTTAAGTTTCAGATGTAAAATATATGCTGGATACATATTACATCAAAGTAGTGGAGTTATATGCCTTTCAGAATAAACCTTAATTTACATGAAACTGAAATATGTGTGATTTGTGAATTACTACCAATGTGATAGTTTCCTTTTTCTTTAACAATATGCAACTTCTAAACAAGAGTAGAAATTTGAATTACACATTTTCTCTTCCACCCCCCATTGAAATGAAACATGATAATTTCAGCTTTTTCATCAACACTGAGGACAATTTGAAGACTCTTAGATTTATTAATACTGAGGGTATTAGTTGTACTTTATAATGTTTCTTTGTGGAGAGTTCAGATGCATGGCCCTGGAGCTGTCAACACTGGCTGAGCTGGGTACCAGTTCCAAAAGACATTTCTAAACAACTCTCTTTGGCCTCATTATGTTATGTTCCACATAGATATATTGCAACCTAATGCACCACCTGACACTTTTTATGATGAAGCACCTCAGACTAGGAAAAAAAAGTCATGCACTGGAAGTCTGTTATCTGATGTAAATGACAGGGTGATGGGATTTTTGCCTAAAGCAGGTAATTGGAAGATTCTACAGGTAAAAACTGCTAAAATATCAAAGTTTACTGCATACTGTGCAATTTGGGTTTGAAGTAACTCAAGACACCACACAGGGAATAAAATTTATATCTAACACCATGAAACTGTCATTAAAGCACAGTAATCCCTTTCTAAGTAGTTTTATTATATATATTATGAATATTAATCTGTTCTGATTTAAACTGTGTTGACACCACCGTAGTCTTCAGATAGAACAAGAGTTGTGTTATTTTTCTTCCTTCCATGGTTTCCCCTTTACTTTTTCTATTCCATTCATTTCCTGGTGGATTCATGGATAGTATGAATAAGATAACATTAATAAGTTACTCATAAATGATTTTTCAAGAGACTAGTAGACTTATCATACTGAGGTTGCAGTAGTGTGTTCATGTAATTGCTTCAGTCCAAATTGTTAACAGACATAAAGATAAATATTTAGTAAATATACTCAAATATGTATTCATTAAACATATTTTAATCACAAAATGGCAACAATCCGTAAGGATGGGAATATTGTCCTTAAAGTAATACATTTGCTAATTGAAACCAAAGCTAAGAAAGTCTTACCTTTCGAGATAACTTTCCTGGAAATTCCCTATTTTTCTGTAGATTAAGTTGAATAACAGATCTATTTTTCTGAAATATTCTGTGGCTTCCCAAGTAGTGATCACTGAAAGAGAAAAAAAAAATACAGTTACTTCCTCTTATAATTTCCCCAAGTATATGTTCTCCTCCCTGACTTCATTTGCTTTTATTTTTGAAACAGTCTGGTTAAAAGTTTTATATCTATCCCTAGTTTTATTTATATCTATCTATCTACCTATCTATCTACTATCTATCTGTCATCTATCAAATATATGTATGTATGTATATATCTCCTCATATTTAAAAAAATATTTTATTTATTTATGTATTTTGGCTGTGGCATGCGGGATCTTTAGTGGCAGCATGTAACTTCTTAGTTGCAGCATGTGGACTCTTAGTTGTGCCATGCATGCAGGATCTAGTTTCCTGACTAGGGATCAAACCCCGGGCCCCTGCATTGGGAGCTCGGAGTCCTACCCACTGGACCACCAGGGAGATCCTTCCTCATATTGTTTTAAATGACAAGATATTACACGTATTTTCAAATGCATTATGTTAGAAGATGACTAGACACATTTAGAATAGACATAATAAAGAATACTTAACATATTCAAAGTTACTTTCACCCAGCCATCGCAAAGCTGAGGACAACATGCTTTTGGGAGGTCTAAGTGATGTCACAAAGTGTTTGTGGGGACCACTGTATCAAGAAAGCAGAGCCATGTGGTAGAAATCTCATTGGCTTTAGAGACAGATTTACTAGCTTTGTGACCTTAGGCCAATTAAACTGTCTGAAACTCAGTATTTTCCTTTTTAGAGTTGGGATATTAATGTCTACATCAAAGGTTTGACAAGCAGATTAAACAAAAAATATCCTTACACATTTCAGAAATTTCTAACGGTGTAATTATATTTTCCCTCTCCCTCCCTCCCTCCCTCCCTTCCTTCTTCTCTCTCTAAATAGTTCCTAATCACAAATTAAATGATGAGCAGAATGAATTACTGATTCACCACAGTGTTTGGAATACAATCTGATTCCACTTCTTTTAAATGAAAGGCTTTTATTATATGATCTCCTTTATAGATTTAAATTTTGATATTTATAGTGACTTGGTCATTAAAAAGGATGAATCATGTTAATGTAGCACTTTAAGGACTTTGGTTAAATACGTGAAAGATTTCAGGAGAAAAAAAACACTCATTAAAAGTTTGGGGCCCTTCAGGTGATGTATTCATTTATCTGGAAAACCCATTAGATGTTTGGGACCACCTATTTCTAACAATGTCCGACAAATAGAGCATTACTCTGTTGATATCTACTATATTCTCTGTAAATGTTATTTTGACAACTGCTATTTTTTAAGAAAATCAAACACCTATCCATTTTGGTGTTAGTGTTCACAGCATGTGTTTCCCCTTCTATTCCCATTCCTCCCATTAGTCTAAACTAGATTCCTGTTCCATTGCTATCCATAGGGCTCTTATATTGTTCTTTGAGTTATTTCTACTGTGAGTCCAGACATAAGACATGGCCAGTGTATTCCCTGAGTTTCTGGAATCATTGATTCCTGCCTTCCTCCAAGGGCCATTCTCATATTCTATCACATATACTCAGGTTCCTCTCGTTTCATTTCCCCCAACCCTAATTCTTCTTTCCACGCTTAGAATTCTGTTTTCCTCTTCCTATTCTGGGAACCACTTTAAAAGCAGTGACCCACCTTGCTCTCAAAGCTTCTTTTTCTTCAATGTGTTGAAATCTGGACTCTGGACCCCAGTACAGTGAATTCAGCCTCAGATATGGCTACTGCTTTCCTGAACTACCTTATTTTACCCACCTGTATGTATGTCCCTTAGTAGGCTTACCAGGTAAAATAGATGTCCAATAGATATGAATTTCAGATAACAATGAATAAAAATTTTTAGTATAAATACATTTTGTATAATATTCGATCCATACTTATACTAAGAAAAATTGGAATTTTTGAAATTCAGATTTAACTGAACATTCTATATTTTTATTTGCTAAATCTGTCAATTCAACTCCCTTCTAAAAGTAGGTCCTAGTTCTTCCCTTATCTTTGCCTCACTCTGTATTTGTGGGTGTGTGGCAGGGGTAGGGTCTGGGTAATTATCAGATTTTGGGTAATTAACAGACTTTGGAGGGAATATTTCCTGTATAAATTTTCTTTTTATTTTTAAGTTACATTATACGAATATAGTCTAGGAGAAAACATTTGAATTGTACTAAATTGTGCAAAACAAAAAGGTTTAAAAATTATTTCCCTTTTTCCAAAATAACAGTTACCAAGAGTTTATTGCACTTTTTTTTATAGGCTGACATAAATGGCCAACCACATACATTTATGTTAAAAATGAGATCAATTTTATTTTAGCTGTGTCTCTAACCTTAGATAAACTTCTTTTAACTTATTTTCTGAGACTTTGCTTCCTAATCAGAAAATTTTAAGTACTCCATTCATAGCAATACCATCTGCTATGTTATTATAGGTTTGTATTAACCATATTTGTTTTTAAATTTTTTTCCTTCATTTTTTGGTATTATTTGAGTCCTGAGTCTCTTTTTACTCTATCTTTACAGGCTTAGGAGACATAATTAATTTTAATCTTCTACTGGTTACATAATTTTTTCTAGTAAAACATATCTTAAATCTTTTCCGTTGCAACCTCAATCGTTATTTATATCACACTCTCAAATAAATCTTAGAGCTTAATATGACTTTAATTCGGTTCTCTTTCATTATGCTACAATTGCCCAAGTAGAAATCATTTCAAATTTTTTCCAGATTCTTTTATAATTTACCTGATGAAATCGAGAAAAGTAGATCAGTTGATCCAAAAAGTTATTAGATATGAGAATTATAAAAAAGACATATCTTAATATACTTTACTTTTAAACTAAAAATAGTTAAATAGCCTGTCAATAAGCAAAGTTTTGTTGCTAGAATAAAGAAAGCTGTTGATATAGGATGAAGGGTCTGTTGATAACAGTTTTGTGCCTTTCTGTCATAAACCAAACCTATAAGTAATTATCTTTAATTTCCAGCTCCAGCTTCTTTAATGAGGAACATATACTTGAAGTTGAGGAACAACCTGAATGGAGAATTAGTTTAGATTCCTATGATTATTCTAATCTTTTGAAGTTGTTTCTTCCACACTTAATTCAGCAGTAGTAGTTTTTAATGATCTATCTGGAATGCATTTGTTGAGTAAAGAGGGATATACAGCTCCAATTTTAGACATTTTTTCAACATAATAACAATTTGCCCGAACATCCCTAATTAATGAGGACATCTTTTCATCTCTGACTTACTATATTTATCACATGAACAATTTTCATAAATATCTGTTTCTGGACAACTTTATCTGTTTCTTTCCAATATTTTTCCTTCCTTTAACTTTCTTATCCTAATGTGATGTCTAGGATGCTTGGCACACTGTTGAATAGTAGTAATGAAAATAGACATCCTTCTCTTTTTCTTGACTTTATAGAGAATGCATAGAATGATGAACAAATATGATATTTACTGTGTCCCTGGTACATACTTTTGTTGTCTGTTTTGTTAATGACTTTTTTAAATTATGAATAAGCTTCAGATTTTATTTAATGAGTTTTCTGCATCTACTGGACACATCATATTGAGAAGATCATTTTTTTCCTTGAATATGTTAATATATTAATTGTATCAGTAGATTTTTCCAATGTATAAGTATAATTATCTTTACATTCTTGGGTAGATGCATCCACTGGTAGATTTAATTTGCAATTTTTAAAGTTTCTTTTTTCTACATAGCAAAATTTAGATTGGCCTATAATCTTAACGTTTTGTGTTTAATCTTTGTTTTAGGCATTACAATTAAACTAGCCTTGTAAACTACATACACCTTTTTCTCAGTCCTGGAACAGTTCATATAATTGAGAATTATCCATTCCCTCAAAGTTTGGTGCAATTTGCCTAAAACTTCATTTTCTGCTCCCCACTGCTCTTTGTTGTATTTCACATTTATACTTCTTGAGCTAATTTTGAAATTCATGATTCCTTAGGAAATTGTCTATTTTTTTACAAAGCTGTCAAACAGATGTCCTAAGTCCCTTCTATTTTAAATATCTTTTGACATTTACCTGGGAGCTCTACAATCCACTTGCAGTCGTTTTTTCCTTTGTGTGCTATCACTCTTTCTTGTTTCACCAGAAGGTTTTTTATTAATATTTTTTCCTGTCATTTCATGAGAATTTTGGTGGGCTGGTGGGTGTATTCGCATTTTCAGTCTAATATATTAATCCAGTTCTGAAGATATATAATTGTCGTTTTAATTATGGGAATAATTTTGCATGACGAGAGAGCTCAAAAACTGGAAAGGAAGGACTTTTCTGGTCTAACTCTCTCATTTTTCAAGTAAGGACACTGGGTTCAACCAACTAAGACCAGAGATTAGAACATAAATATTTGGAGTAAATATAGCGTACTTGAAGTTTACTTATAGATTCAAGCATTCCTGTTATAATGTGATGCATGTGTTTCTTCTTGTAAAAGGGGGGATTGAAGTGTTCTGCAAATTGTGGACTAAAAATAAAAGATCTCATGGGAAAATAGGGCTGGAAGAGACCACTCAAATCAATACAGGTCTCTAAGCAGAGTGTGTGTGCGCGCACACACACACACACACACACCTTAGTACAAAAAGACACATCTAATTTCAAAATTTTAAAGACATATTATAATAAATAACAGACCTGGCTTTTAAAAATGTCTTTAGCTTGGTGGACGAGGATATAAGAAAGTTTTTTGATGCTGCTGAATGTAGAGATGAGGGCAAAATGTACAAAAATTGTGAGAATTCTTCAATAAACATTTTCAAGACAGAGCCTGAGACCAAGTTGAGAAAAAAAATGCATGTTGGGTGAATGGTCACTGGTCACTGGTATACTGCTGTCGCCCTCAGCAGCTTCATGTGTACTTTGCATTCAGCCACTGTTACTTAGTGGAGCAAAACATTCATATGCCAGAAAAATTTACCAGTATGAAGGTGACTACTCTGAATAAACTAATTCATGTTACAGAATTATGTCATATTGCAGAAGAATTTGTACTTGGTATATCTTTTTTTGGGGTATCATGTTTAAAATACTAAATAGTCCTTTTTGTGTGTGTTAGCAATAACAAAAACTATTACTGTGCTATGTCCCTTAAGATTAAATCTCTGATGTTATTGAAAGGACTACAGATCCTCCAATAACCCTCACACTTTCTAAGAGCTGGAAACTACTGTTCACCACTTTACCATAACTCTGTTTGGCAAGACCACCATTTTGATTAATTTGTCTTTGATGATCAAGGGCTACACTATTCAATATTGTAACTCTTAGACACTTTTGGCTACTGAGCACTTGCATTGTGGCTATCTGAATTAAGATGTGCTGTAAGCGTAAAATACACACTGAATTTTGAAGACTTAGCATAAAAAGGGAATAGAAAACATCTCAATATGTTTTTAATTCTGATTACATGGTTAAATGATAATGTGTTTGGTATATTGAGCTAAATAAAATATTACATTAGGGAATTCCCTGTCGGTCCAGTGGTTAGGACTCAGTGCTTTCACTGGCAAGGGTGCAGGTTCAATCCCTGGTCTGGGAACTAAGATCCCACAGGCCAGGTGGCATGGCCAAAAGAAACAGAAAAATTACATTGAAATTTATTTCCACCTGTTTCTTTTTATTTATTTTTTTAATGTGGCTAGTAGAAAACTCAGTTATGTGGCCCACATTATATTTCTATTAGACAATGTTGATCTACAGAAAATGAAAGAGAAGAGAGAAAAAGAAAATAAAGCATTAAAGAATAGAAAGAAAGGTGGTAGGTAGAATTTAGTTAGTAAATGGGATAAGGAAAATTAAATTTCTGTTTGAGGACTCTAGGTATTGGAAAAATATAGGAAGAAAGACTACCACATCAAGAGAAGGAGAAATGAAAAATATTAAAAATATTGCTGCTAAGATGGGTAATGTGGAGAGCAGAGTTCGAGCACTAAGAGAACTGGCCACAGTAGGTATTACTATGCTTATAATGTGAACATTGGTATTTTCTATCTCAGATTATACAAACCAGGTGTTTTTCTCAATCTGGTAACATTTCAAATATGGGTGCTTAGTAGTTTTATTTAATAATAATGTAAAAAACTTCAACTGTTAAATGAACTCAATCTCTATGATACAATCAAAAGTTTAGTTTTTTCTTCATATATACTCGTAAATAAAAATTCTGCACATCCATTTATTTATTCTCTCAACAAATATTTGATTCCAGCTATGTGCTTGTTGCTATCTTAGGAACTGTTTTCTGAATATAACTGTCATTTAAGATGAACACCAAAAGGCTGAATCCTTGTACATAATTACTCCTATTTCCTATTCATAAGTAGCTCATATTATTTTAAAGTTTATCACATGAGCAGTTTATACATGGAAGTATGTATATATTAAGAGATTAATAATATTAACACCAAAAAGTCACGTGCAGATACTTTAAATTTGTCCTACAGGCAAAAAAGACATCCTAAATAATGTCCAACCTATGAATACTGATTCAGCCTAAGAACTCCTTGAAAACTCACATTTATCAACATTACTCTTTCATCAGGATGAATACATATTCTTATTTTATAGGATCACTAGATCTAAATTTTCTCCATTCTGATGTATAGGAAGTAGTCCCAGAGATGTTTTGTGAAATATTACAGTCATAGGTAGAAAAAAGTATTTTAATTTTATCTTACAAATATTGAGAGTCAGGATTGCTGACAGCTATTAAATGTTTCTTTAAGAAAACTCAGTAATTAAGCTGACTTTTAATACTTTGGTTGACTAAGAAATGTAAGGTGAGTACGACAAGACATTAAAATATTAATAATACAATAGTACTCCACAGGGCATTTTTCAGGTACTTATTTATGTACACACACATGAACACACACACATGCACACCCACACATTCCTTTGGTATTTGCCACTTAAAATTTTCTATGATGTTATATTGATATCTACCATATCTTTAGTTCCAGTGAGCTTTGTAACTAGTGGAAATGCCCTGGATTTTATGCTTAAAGTGGTATTTATTGCTGGCTCAGCATAGATAAATATCAGCGATATGTTGTTTTCCTCAACCAGTGTTCCTCTCATTTATAGCTATTTTGCTTTCAGGGGAACCTTGAGTAAGAAAGTTAAACTTCATGACTCGGAGATACAAGCATAGGTGAAATTCTAAAAGTATAGCTCACAGCCATGGGGTGGTTAGTTGAGGAGGGTCATGGTTTTGAACATAGGCCTTCGATGGAGCATAAATGGATACCAACAGCAACTACTCAAGGGAAAACTGGACCTAAAAGATCTTGCCCCATTTTTCTTAATTCCCTCCAGCCTGTAAAAAGGCAAGTATCCCTAGTGCTTCTTCACTTGAATATGGCTGTATTCCTTTACGTATATAGTATACATACTTTTTTAAATTCAAAAATAAAATGAAATTGAACATATTGCAAGGGATTTTTTCTTAATCTAGAGGAAAAGTTTTATAACAACTTCCAATTTTACAGTGCCTCCTCTATTAAGCTATGTATGCATAAAAGAAAAGTAGGGCTTCCCTGGTGGCGCAGTGGTTAAGAATCCGCCTGCCAGTGCAGGGAACACGTATTTGAGCCCTGGTCCGGGAAGATCTCACATGCCGCGGAGCAGCTAAGCCCATGCGCCACAACTACTGAGCCTGTGCTTTAGAGCCCGCGAGCTACAACTACTGTATCCCGGCACCTAGAGCCCATGCTCTGCAACAAGAGAAGCCACTGCAATGAGAAGCCGCGCACCACAACAAAGAGTAGCCCCCGCTCGCCACAACTAGAGAAAGCCCGTGTGCAGCAACAAAGACCCAACGCAGCCAAAGAAAAAAAAAAAAAAGAAAAGTAACAACAGTATATATAAATGAAGTTAATTAAGACAGAGGATCAGGACTTCCCCGGTGGCGCAGTGGTTAAGAATCCACTTGCTTAATGGGGACAAGGGTTTGATTCCTGGTCCAGGAAGATCCCACATGCCACGGAGCAACTAAGCCCATGAGCCACAACTACTGAGCCCGTGTGCTACAACTACTGAAGCCCGCGTGCCTAGAGCCTGTGCTCCAAAACAGGAGAAGCCACCACAATGAGCAGCCTGTTGACTGCAATGAAGAGTAGCCCCTGCTCTCTGCAACTAGAGAAAGACCACACGCGGCAATGAAGACCCAACACAGGCGCAAAAAAAAAAAAAAAAAAGAGGGTCAATAAGAAAGAAACACAGCAGTGAAACTGGAACTTTGTATCTTTTGCAAAAATATATACTGAGCTCCAGGGAGATTTTTTTTGAGTTATTTTATGTAAAATTTGTAATATAGTCACCAACTTGGGAGATCAAAAATATGGATTTTATTCCATTTCAAGTTTCATTATTTTTCCCACAAATGTCCAGAGAAGAAACATTCTGTGGATTTTCCTAATACAAAACATTCAAGAACTAAGATTAAAATAGCATATGTAAGCCTTATTAAAGTGATATTGGCTAATTTGAAATATGTAATTCAGATATTCTTAGCTAATAATTTCTTTACCTTATTTAAGATAAATAGAGCACTAGGCTATTTAAACCTCAATTAATTCAAAATTAGGGGGATTAATAATTCTTAGCTTTTAGAAGTAAACAAGACTTGAGTAAGCAAAAATAACTTGATAGATGCATGTTGGCTATTACAGTTTTAGGTATAATAAAATTAAATTATATACCTGCATTTTGTTCTGATTTGCCTTGTCTTCATGAAAAAGTCATGCAATAGCTTTGTGACTCTTTTCATCAAGTCTGTTGGTTAATGATGCTTGCACAATCACAAAGCTTTAAAAAAAGCATGGAGCTGAAATATGCTATAACTTTTACATGTTTCTTTCAATAATAAACATCTTTATTTAGTGTAAGCTCTTTGGGGAATTGCTTTCAAATGAAGATATGTGTATTTACATACTAGGACATTTGTTCTAGTACAGTTACTGGCTAGAACCAAATGCAAGTTTGTATATATTACTATTATTAATTTTTAGTTAACTATTTATTAAAGATAGCAACCAAAGTTAATTTTAAAGTGTTAGGAAGAGTGCTTTGAAGGAGATCCAAAACTAAACTGAAGTAACTCAAGATACTCTTAATGAATGATTTATTAACAGAACATGTTTTCATTATTGTGTGTGAGAGCTCTCAAAGTGATGATGTTCCTTCCTATACTCTGACATAGTTCTGTGATTTTTACAAGAAGAAAGCAAAGTTATGTAAAAGAGAAACACACCTTAATCTATTTATTTGCTCAAAGTAAATCTAAAAAGTTATAACAGATTAGATTATAATATTGTAATTCTTAGCTGTTCTGAATGTGCTGAAACTAATCAATTTGTTCCAGTTTGCTAAATGAAATCCTTAATTTCATTGAGAATAAAAAGACTCATTCCACACCACCCCAGGAATATATGTAACTGAGTTTTTTTTTTTTTTTTGGTACGCGGGCCTCTCATTGTTGTGGCCTCTCCCATTGCGGAGCACAGGCTCCGGACGCTCAGGCTTAGCGGCCATGGCTCACAGTTCCCAGCTGCTCCGTGGCATGTGGGATCCTCCCGGACCAGGGCATGAACCCGTGTCCCCTTCATCGGCAGGCGGACTCTCAACCACTGCGCCACCAGGGAAGCCCTGTAACTGAGTTTTTACTGCTAATGAGTATAATCTATTACCTTAAACTTTATAAAATATTACCTAGCCTTTTCCTCACTGGTACTTAATAGTCTGACTTTTACTTTGAATAAAAGACAATTCCAATTTATAATCAAGTGTTTAAAGAATAAATTAATACTAATTGTAATGGGATTAGCTAAAACATTTTTTAACCTAGAAGTTTTCTTAAGATTATTAAAAAATTCTGATTAGATTTAATTTTTGAAGAGGATTTTCTTACTCTAGTCAAAGAAATTTAACATTTTCTCTCCTAGGAGAGGTCAGGAAAGAGAAAAGGGACTCCAGAGTAGATAACCAGATCAGACTAATCAATGCTGGTGGTGAATCAAGAGGTAGATACTGTTTCTTAATTTAGATTTAAGAATATATACGACAGTTTCAAAGTAAGATTTTTAATTACCATAGGTTTTCTTTTTCTTTTCTTTTACATTTTTTTAGTACTTGACAAGAGTCAATTAAATAATAAAGAAAAGTTTTCTTTTGTCTTGTTTAAGTCAAGGATGTAAAACGTGGCCATAACTGTAAGCAATAGGCCCAAGCAGAATTTTCAAGGATTATTTACTTTCTCCTCATGCGGCTTACTATTGACAATGCAGTCATGATTTATTCAACTGTAGCTTTTAGGTACAGTACATTTTATTTATTCTGCAGTACAGAAGCTGGTAAGGAAAATTGTTTTTAAGTTGAATTAGAAAGTAAACTTATAGCAAGATTTTTGAGAAAAGAAATTACTCAAATCACATAGATTAGGAGTAAGAAACAGAAAAACCTGCACTCCTAGAAAATATCAGGCTCTTAGATAATAAAGGATAAAATTATGAAGTAGCATTATACTTCATATATTATAAATATATGAGTCTAGGAGAAGGTGCAACTACTCTTACTCTCTGGAAAGAAAGCAGACACAGGAGCACTCTAGGAAACAGTCTTTCTGTCCCTAGGTCTTTATATCTGTGCTGCATCTCATGGAAAAGACAGGAAGTTATAGCGTCTATCCTCAGGTCTGCCACTGCATAAGCCTAAGGGGGTCTGTCTACTCAATAAGGTCATGAGAACTGGGGAAATGGGATTACCAAGGACACTACGACCATGGTAGTTAACTTGGGGTCTAAAACCAGGAATGTAATGGAAGATGCTAATATTTTTTATTATTTCTCAGCTTAATTTATTCTGATTTGCTGATTTGGTATCCGTGCTTCATATTGCTCACAACTTTGTTTTAAGCTGCCAACAGCCAGTGATGAAACTGGTAAAGTTCTAATGCTTTCATTTACTCTTTGCTTATAATTTAAAAACCCTGTTTGTAAAGCAGTTTTTGAGGAGAAGACTAATACTTAATGAAACTCTTTTTGATGGTAATTGAAGTACCTAATAAGACTAGCATGATATCCAGGTATAAGAGGTCAGGAACTTTCTCATTTAGAGAAGAGTTATGGAGATGTGTTATTAGAGTGAGTTACTAGATTTATAAAAGCGTGTAACCGGCAGAGGGAGTGCCAGAGCAAGAGGCAGAGTGAGAATGGAATATTTTAATTGACAGAAAGAGTTTGTCATACTAGATTAAAATGAGTATTTAATGAGCTGTAAAAATAATACAGTTGACCTTTAAAAAGGGGAATTTTGGCTTGCTGGGAAAGTTATCTTTCTTAATTTTTAAATATGCTACGAAGTATAACATCTTATTCGTTGATTAAATTCAATATTTGTGCAAGGTACTGGTTTTAAAAAAATGTGTAAATTTTTTTTTCATTGAGTCAAAATTCTTAGGTCACTAATATCCCTGGTCTCTAATATCTTGCTACTTGAAATGTGAACCATGGACCATGAGCATGAGCATCACCCAGAAGTCTGTTAGAAATGCAGTCTCCTCCCCATCCCAGACCAAGTGAGTCAGAATCTGTTTTTTAACAAGATCCTCAGGTGATTCATATACAAATTAAAGTTTGAGAACAGGTTTAACATATCAATATAAATATAGATTTATGTGTAATTTGTGTCTGTCTATCCTCCTGTTTATTTACATTCCCCCCCTTTCCAGGATTTTATTTACTATTTGACTAAGCCTGGTTAAGACAGATGAATTCAATAAAATAGCAAAATATGACTGAAGGAGGAAATTAAAAACTAGAGAATCACAAAACTACTGCCAGCAAAGTAGTGAAAAAGTATCCTGACCATTGACATTTAATTTTGATGATGAAAGGTTTTAGCTACTTCCTCAAAACTTGGTTAGTTCAAGTAGTTACTTTTTTTGTGACTATTTTAACAGACTGATACACCTTCTGGAAGAAACCAAGGAGTTTAAATTTTAAGGATTTGCCCTTATCTAATCCAAAGTAGATGAGAAACTGCAAAAGTAGAAACTAAATATAATTTATCACTATCTTCATAAAACAGGTTAAGGAACATAGTTCTGATAACACAAGGGGAGTTTAAAATGAAAAATCTTTCTACATCATTCTACAACAGTAATAGTGGGGGTTTTTTTGGAGGGGGAATACTTATCCATTTTTTAGTTTATTATATTTTAACAACCATATAATATTTTTAATTGATTTAGAACTATGATTCACAGGAGCTCATAGCAATCCATATATAATGAAAGGAGTAGTAGAGGCTTAATAAAATTTTACACTTGGGATTAAAGATTACTAAAATATAATCCTACAGCTTATTTTTACAGTAGAAAAATATATTAAAAATGCAGTTTTTAAGAGGAAAAGAATTTGAAGTTAAAGGAGGTTAACTCATTTTGCCAAATCAATGGTGTTAGAGAGTAGTTACAAATAGTGGGAAGGATTTGTTTTCATATTCTTCATTTGCTTAAACAGTCTCAAGATATCAAAAAGAAAATCAATTTTTACCTAATCAGAGATTTGGAAATGACAGAAAGTCCATCTTCAGTGATTATGATTTAACATTATTTTAGTCAAAGCATTTCTAAACACTTCCTGATTAAAAGTTCAAAAAAAATTTTATACACGTCAGAAAATGAGTGTTCTGTAAGTTATGTATCTTTTCCTTGAGTTTGACCTAAACGCTGTATGTTGAATTATAAGCTCAATATATGTTATGTTTATTGCACAATATATGGTCATTATTCTTAATGAAGAGTTATCCTGTAATTTTTGTTTTCAAGTGGCCCTTTATCATGAAAGGAGGCTTTGTAATAGAGTGGAAAGACTGTGGGCTTCAGAGTCAGATAAACCTGTGCCATCCTGACTTTGCTGCTTCCAATTTTATGACCTTTAGCAAGTCATTTAATTTCTTTTTAGCCTCAGTTTTCCCATATGCAAAATGGGAATAATTATGCCTTTCTTTTATGAGAATGGGTGGTATTACATGTGAAAATTCTAGCCCAGGGCTTCCCTGGTGGCGCAGTGGTTGAGAGTCGGCCTGCCGATGCAGGGGACGCGGGTTCGAGCCCCTGTCCGGGAAGATCCCACATGCCACGGAGCGGCTGGGCCGCTGAGCCTGCCCGTCTGGAGCCTGTGCTCTGCAACGGGAGAGGCCGCAACAGTGAGAGGCCCGCGGACCGCAAAAAAAAAAAAAAAGAAAATTCTAGCCCATAAGAGGCTTTTAATAAGGAAAATCAATTTTTTTATTGTTTTTATTGTTATAATATTATTTTCATTTCTATGCAACTTGCTTAAGCATTCCTGCTTTTATCAGAGAACCAGTTTTCCAAATGCCTCGTTATCTTTCTGGTTGTTAAGATTAAAAAAAAATTATATTTATTTGAACTCCTGCTGATCTTTCAGGGAAGGAAAGTTCCTCCCTCAGGGCACTGCTAACCTCTTCATCTGTCTTTTTGATCCCATCTTCTCTCAACTCCTCACCATTGATATATTCTCTGCCTTCGATACTTCCCTCTCCATTGGTTCTTTCCCTTCAGCTTATGAATATTTTCAAATCTCTCTTATCCACATTCCCCAAATCTCCAGACTGATTCTCCTCAGTATCTAAAGCCCCATTTTTCTCCAGGCTTTTATCACCACACATTACTTCTGAGAGAGTAGTCTGCTTATGTGTTTCTGTTTAGCACCTTCCATTCTCCTTAGCTCATTGCAATCTTGCTGTTTTCTCCTCCGTTTTAGTAAACTTGTTCTTATTTGAATCACCAACTCATTTTGTAATTGCCATATTTAATGATGATTTTTCAATCCTCATGTGATTTATTTTCAGTATTTGATACTATTTACTTAGTACTTGAAACTTTCTCTTCCCTTCTTGTGAAAGGCACATTTTCCAAGGTGTCCTGCAACTTAAATTGCTTTTTTCCAATTTCCTTTTTCTGCTCCTCCTCCTCCTTTCGTCTTTTATATGTTAATGTTCTCAGGATCCTTTCTTTTGTCATTTTCCCTACGAGACTGCATCTGTGTCTAAGACTTCCATTCCTTCTTAGAGCTAACAGTTCCTTAACCCACACCAGATTTCCTAAAATCTGGGCTATTTTCTCAATAACAGATGACCCTTGGCACTCACATACTCAATGTGTTTCAGACTTGATTAATTATTTTATAACCTCAAACTTCCATTTCTCTGATAACTATCATCATTACTGAACTCACAGCAAAACTAGTCATCATCTTCTACTCCCTCCAGGCAATCCCACTGTCAACTAAAGAATGTTGCTCACCATATGGCTCTACAAGGATTGAGTCATTAGCCACTGCAGTTGCTGACCTCCACACCGTGCTAGGAGTTCAGGGCAGAGAACAGGAATGAGGCATTCTGTGTTCTGGAAAAACTGGCAGAACTTGCTTTCAGATAGTTAGATATTTTCAGGAGAAAAGTTTATGATTCCAGTTTCTTGCATCTTTCCATACTTAGGAATGCACGAAAATCATTAACTAGGATATCTGTGCCTCCTGACTAGCAGTAACCTTCTACTGAGATGTGTTTGATTGCATGTACCCCTTCTCCAAAATCACATATAAGCTGATGTCTCCACCGTAACTCTTCAGAGCAGTTCCTCAGAGATAGCTGAGAGGCTGTAGTCCTCACCAAGTCCCCCGTAAACATTGTAACGCACAGCTTTCACGATGCACTTTTTTATTTCAGTTGACATCACATATTTAGTTGCCAAGTTCCATTAATTCCACTGTTTTAATAATACTCCAGGGATTTAATAGTTCCTGTTTAGCCCCACTGCTGCTACTTTAGCTCAAGCTCTGTCACCATTCATATGTTCAGTTATGTTCTCCTAACTCGAGTTTTAACTCTTTTTAAGCATACATTACTGTTCATATGATCACTTAAATGCTTCTCCCATCCTCCAAAATAATTTATTTCCTTAATCTCTTGATAGCAAAAAAAGACATGTTTATTGTAGACATTTTGTAAGTAAAAAAAGAAATGAATGAATATTATCTGTATTGTAGTTCTTTTTCAAGGAGTGGCTACTCGAACATTTTAGTGTATAGGATTTCATTCAGTGTATAGGATTACATTTTCATGTATAGGATTTCTATTTCTTTTCCAAATAGTAATATATTTATTTTAACAAATATTAATATATTAAAATGTGGTTTGAAAATATATCTTGTCACCCTTAAAAACAATGATACGTGCTTTCATATCAAGATATGATATTGTATTTTTATTAATTTATAAATTCTATGGCATATTATAATGAAATTATGTTCACAATTTTACCACTATTTTTGAGTACTATTGGAGAGTTAGTTTTTTTCTTAGTATTAGAAATTATGCTATGGTGAATGTAGAATTTTGTATTTAAGTCTTTTTGTATAATTATGATTGTTGCTTAGAAATATTTGTAGAAGCAGAATTGCTGAAACACATATATGTTTTCGACACATTTCTATAGACTTCTGACACATTTTTGACAAAATTCCCTTTAGAGAATGCTATATCAGTTTAAATTCCTAGCAGCTGTTTGGATTTTGTCCATTTTCCCACTGAATTTCATCATAATAAATATTTTAACAATTTGATAGGCAAAGATGGCATCTCATTGTTTTAACTGCATGTTTGTCGTTAAACTCTTTAAGTAATTTCTTGTCCACTGAATTGCTATTCACGTTCTTAGCCTGTTTTTTTATCTTGATAATTATTATTTTTTAATTTATGCACATTTTATATGTTCTAAAGCTATTAACATTTAAGCTATTAAGTACTTATTTCTTTCCTCAGTATTTACAGTTTAAATACATATTGGCCATTGACTTTCCTTTACACCATTTCCTTATTCTTGCTGTTAATCCATCTCTCTTTGATCTACAGGTAGTTGGTGTATAATAAAACTAATACTGCACTCACAATAGGGCATTGTAATAACTGATGACATGGCTTTATGAATTCCTTAGCCAAGGAAAAAGGCAAGGATTATATCTAAATCGTCTTTGTATTCTCAGTGATAAACCAAATCCCTTGCACACGTGTGTGCTTAGTAGGTGTTGAATTGGACTGTTATAATCCCTGTACAACTGTGTATAATTTCCACCCCATGCTCCAGCATGAAGAACCATTTGCTATTTTCTGAATCCTGCTCACGGGATTTTTAGTATTGTTTTATAGTTAAGAGCCAAGGTTATGCAGGCAGCCAAACCTGGGTTTGAGTTCAGGCTTGACCCTACCAGCTTCCTAGTTGTGTCACCTTGAACAAAGCCTCAGGTTGCCCATCTGTAAAATGGGTTATTATAGTATCTGTATCATTGATATATTGTAAGACTTAGATGTTTACCCAATTTGAGACTAGGAAATAATTAGCACTTAATAAGTGACAACTATTATTATCATTGCAATCAAAGTTAGTTGGGTACTTCAGATGAAGTGTAGTACTGTAACTGTTAGAGTTTAAATTATTACTTACTGCATTATTAACTTATTACATGTAACCTGTGTTCCCTCTACAGAAAAATATGAACAGATTATCCAAGTCTTTAAGGACATATTTTTAAGACAAATTACATAGAAATAAATGAAAAAAACCTGAATGAAATATATATTCCTTTAGATATTAGAAAGAATAGTAATGAATATTCTGCTTATTCATATGTATCAATACTGATAAACTATTACTCTTAAAAAGTAAGCAAATTCCAGTTGTGTACATATCCTTCAATTTCCATTAGATAATAACTGACTGTAATTAATCTACACTAATACTTGGCAACTTTCCTAACCTAATAAACCCACATAAATTTTAATAAAAATAAATGAGTATGAAAACATTTCAGAAATCTATTATGTTTATACTAACAAGAAAAAAAAGAGTGAAATGATTTTGTTGTAACTGGGAACACAAAAAGGAGAAAATCAGTCTTAAATGTCACTCATAGTTAACATTACACAATAAAAGAAAATTACCGACAAGATATTTTCAAGCACATTCATAGTGGAATAACAATGACAGTAACAATGGATGTCTTAAAAGAAATACATTTTTACTTTCATAAGACTGTTACCAATCTTTAGGTACTTGTAGAAACACAAAGAGGAGATGTAAATACCAGGAGAGAAATATGCAATAGCAGGAGAGAAATATTTCCTTTCTTGAAGTTGTATTATATTTTCAAAGTTGGTCTTTAAGGAATTTTGGGACAAGAGTTATTGTGGTACACTAAGTAAGTTTTCTATCAAATAAATATTTGCAGTTGATATATATGAGAACAAACTTTTCTAATTGTTTTAATGAGCTGCCTGAATAAAGAATTGACTGTTGTAAATATAATACTCAAACCCTCTGTGATTTTGAAAAATCAGTGTTTAATCAACATGCTAATATTATTCCAAGTCAAAAAAACTACTTATTACAAAAGAATTTATTTTTTAAATTGTCAGTCCTACTAAGCTTCGTTACAAATAAGGTAACTTGGGTTGCCCAGGATTTTCTTGATTTCAAAACTGAAAGTCCCATGTCCTGGGAGCTGCTTCAGTCCTGGGCAAACTGAGATGGCTGGTCACCCTAGTTATGGGTTACTTAAATACGTGTTGCCATAAATACACAAAATACAAAAGAAAACCAAGAATAAGACTGTCAATATAACATGATATTTTAAATTCACCTTAAAGGAAGGAAAATTGATCATAAGAGTATAGTGTTTGTACAAAGTCTGTTTAAAAGAAAAGAAAGTGCTGCTCAATATAGATTATAACAATGATCCAAATTTACCTTAATAAGATACTTACTTTTGTAAAAATTCTTCATAGCCACATATACTTAGAAGATAATTTTGAGGTGATAACTGGTCATTTGTACAAAAATGTAGAATTTCTGCTATTAGGTCTTTGACAAGATAATTAGCTAAAAACAAAGTTGAATAATAAAATGTTAATAAGAGCATATTATATATTGGCTGGGAGAAAGATTTTGAGCACAAAAAGTGATACATGCTTTATGAACTATTATAACTTTCTAGCTCCATCAAGAGGAGTTAAAATGAGATGCATCTCATTTATTAGTCTGGTTAGATTTGGAGATTTTTAAAAAAATATTCTTTGCATTTTCTTTAATCAATCTGTCTTCAAATAACCGAACAGAGCTAGCTATTTCATTCCTCATTCTAAAATCTTTGGTAATTGTAGCTCTGCATAAAAAATATTCTACTGTGATTACCCTTAGGGATTTGGGAAGTGCTAAAGAGATTACACAGTGAGTGCTAAGTGGCAAGCCAGGAATCTAAATCTGTCATCTTCTAAAGCCTGTGCTCTTAATAATTCCACGTTTTCACAACTCATCACTCTTCCTTTCCTGTATAGGAATCACCCCAGGTTCTGTCTTGGACAACGTCATAATAACCTTGAAGAACATTTCTCCACCTTCTCTGGGACTCAAAGTGTCAGCATATTATAGGGTAAAGTTCTTTGCCTTCTCATATTCACATTCCATAATATCTCCCTACCAAACTCTTACATGCATTTGCCATTTAATAGTGGCCAGAACCATGCTGACTTGTTACGATTATATTTGTCTGTGAAATATTTTTCTAATTGTAAATAGTATGGGATTCATTTATTATCATATGTGATAACGGAAATTATCTGTTATATATATATTATCTATCTATTTATCTGTCTATATCTCCATGCTTTCAACGTGATCTTGAATGAAGGTTAGTGCAACAGATTGTACTGATGATCCTTAATGAGGATTTGAACAGCATACCGCAAACACTCATTTGCATTTATTTGAGTTGCGTTTTGTTGGCAATTATGTGTTTAATTTGCGGTGACTTATTTTACTGCCACACCTTTTTGTTTGGGAAAGATTTTTGACACAGACTGCCTCATAAAAAGTAGTGCAAGTGATATTGTTGGACTTGCCATGAAGAAAAAAACGGAAGAATATTATAATGTCCTATTTAAAAGTGTAGGTTTTATGGTAGATCAAGTTGTTATCAATAAAACAGTTGTAGAAACAAATGGTAAAGATCATCATGGGAATTAGAGATTGTGGAAATGTCCTGACACAGAAGAGAGTATATTAGACATGCTACTGCTTGGGAATATTAACTGAAATAATATGAATTGAATCTAGAAGAAAATATGGCCACAGGCAAAATCATGACTATAAAGGCTTTGACAAGAAGGGGAGAGCATTGCCAATATAAGATCTCTAAAGACACCAGTTTATTTTAATTCATTTGACTTTTCTGTTTCCAGGACTGTGTCCCCTATGCTGTTTGGGGCATGCATGCATTCATTATTTCACTATAGTCGTCTTTGCGGATTACATGAAAGACTCCATAATCCAGTTCCTAGCTATTACTCCTCTCCTGTGCTTTGGTGTGATATCTCCTACTATTTGCTTCATGTTCTTTTTTGGTTGTCTCATTATTGCTTCAAATTCAGCATGTCTAAATCTGAAATTATCATTTTTCTCCTTGAACCCAAACATTAAGTGTCTGTGAGTTAAACTTCTCATCCATATTGTAAGCCAACAAGAACTATGGCTTCTTTTTTTTTTTTTTTTTTAAATTTATTTATTCATTTATTTATTTTTGGCTGTGTTGGGTCTTCGTTTCTGTGCGAGGGCTTTCTCTAGTTGTGGCAAGCGGGGGCCACTCTTCATCGCGGTGCGCGGGCCTCTCACTGTCACGGCCTCTCTTGCTGCAGAGCACAGGCTCCATACGCGCAGAGCTCAGTATTTGTAGCTCACGGGCCCAGCTGCTCCGTGGCACGTGGGATCTTCCCAGACCAGGGCTTGAACCCATGTCCCCTGCATTGGCAGGCAGACTCTCAACCACTGCGCCACCAGGGAAGCCCTATGGCTTCTTTTAAGTAGACTTTATACCTCTATCTTCAATTTGACAGCTAATATAACCCTTTTTCCAGTTTCTCCTAGTCTCCAACTTCATACAATCCTTCTCAATCTGTTGACCAGATTGCCTACCATACTGAAAAGATTAAGGCCCATTTGAGATTCTTTAATTATGCTACTCTACACCTTAAATCTAGTTTTTTTTATGCATCCTTCTCTATCCCTTTACACCTCTTGATACATAAGTATCACTGCTTTTTACTGCATCTTACTTCTTCGCATGTGATCCTTCCATCACTGGTTTCCAGTTCCAGCAATTTAAAGCCCCTCTGTTTTATATATTTAATATCCTCGACTCTAAAGATGCTTTTGTCTTTTCTTTAGGATGTTTTGTTTCTATTTAATATTCCAGTAAAATCTCCTCTTCCATTCTATTCCCTTAAGATAGTATCTTATTTATGTATTTATTTTATTTATTTTTACCTCCTCATTACTGACAAATTTCTTTAAAGTGTAGATAACTTCTGCAGATAATTCTCAATTACTCTTTAATCTTGCAAACTGACTGCTACTTCCACCACTTTGTAGGTCACAAACAGCTTCCTAATACTGTTCAAACTATGTGTCATCTAAATCTAGAAGGTAGTTGAAAGTAAAGACACGGGCTCTAGAGTAACTTTGGAATTGGAAAAAAGGACAGGGCAGTCATCTTCATTGAAGTGATAGCTGATGACTGTAGAACAGAGAAGTCCTTGTTCAAAACACCTGCTCTTCCAGAAGGATTCTATTTTCTCACTCTGGGAGAAACAGAATTCTCTTCGGATAAAAACCTCTCACTGTCTCCTCCTCTTTGCTTATCTAGATTTCATTATTCCTTAAGTTTCTAGCAACTTATTGGTCATTCTTGAAATGCTTTTCAGACTTTTGTTCTCTAGAGCACATTTATATTACTAGTAAAACACTCATATAAAGTGGTGAAGGGATCACAGTTTTGGCATAAAGATTATTTTAAAGTGAAAACATTTGAAAACTTATCTTCACTTTTCTTATCTGACTATAGCCAAGACTCCCTAATACAGGTGCTATCAACTTTCTTCTGAGAGTTTCCTGCAACTTCTGGGAAGGAGACCAACTGCCCATCCATTAGCATAAAAAGATATACATGTATTTCCTTACTGAAGCTCTAAACACCCCCCCTCCTCACACATACTTTTACATTAATTTTTTATGTAAAACTTTACCTCTGGGTTTCAGCAGGTTACTCATTTCTGAGTAAACCCCTGCATGCATGTATAAGGAAACTTTGTCTTTTGTCCTGTTAATTTCTCTATTGTCAGTTGTGTCACAGCCTAACCCCTCTTCAAATTTAAATGGGCAGAAGACAAGTTTCCTCCTAATAGCAGCATATGCTGCTCTGTATATTTTCATAAATGTGTTCTCTCCCCTCCTCTGCTTTTTCCTCCTTCCCCTCTAATCCTCCCTTCCTTCTTCCTCTTATAGACCCTTTTACTATCTTTGAGGCCACAGTCATCCTCTTTACCACTGTACATCTGTAACACTAAACACAATGACCTAATCACTTTACTGAAACTTCTTATAAAAGTCAAAAATGGCCTCTGTTTTGCCAAATCTAATATTGGAAATTAAATATTATAAATTGGAAGAATAGGAGTGGTCTCCCTAGTTGATAATTATTTCCTCTTCTCCAGCAATGTAAGTCAACATAACCCAGATGCCATTCTGATTGGATCAAGGTACAGCACTATTGATCTTGGCTGTGCAATCAGAACTCTGGTTTTAGAAATTTGAAAGTGGATCTGAAAGCAGCTCTTCTGCCCCTTTCCTGTTTGCCCATTTCTATTCCCCTCTAACCTTGAAAGAACCTAATTAACCTGTTGATTCTTTTCCTAGCTAAAAAGAAGTAAGATAAAGAATTAAGTAGTTAAAGAATGACTAGTTCTCTACCCACAATGGCCTCCTTAGCAATCCTGCAGGCATATCACAAAGGCAAGATAACATCTGAAGAGAGAGTCAGCCTGCCTTCGCAGAATGGAGAACAATGCATAACCCAATCTCCTGCCTCTACGATTCACTGAGATTCTTCCTCCCCTTTTTTCCCCCGTTAAGAACTGTCATGGCTGAGCAGAATCTTTGGAGTTGGTCTTGGGACATGAATCTACCTTCTCCCCAGATTGCTGGCTTTTCTGATTAAAACACCTTTCCTTTCTGTTGACTTTTGCCTCTTGATTATTGGTTTTTGAGCAGCAAGCAGCCAAACCTGAGTTTGGTAACAGATCCAATAGGGAGGTTGAACTTCCTTTAGCTCTCTGGACAAATAGCATTTAAGCTTGAGAGCTTAGCTTTCCATGTGTTGCAGAAAAGTAAGGGAAATGAGTCAGCAGAAAGCAAGAGAAACATAAGAAGCAATTACACAGAGAGGAGATGAGGTGAGAGACATACAGGAATTTTGGACTGCCTGTACATCAGTGTTTTATTCCCAAATCTTTGCTGAATTCCTACTCTTAAATTCTATAAGAAATCCCTGTAATATTTAAATTATTTTTTCTGCTTACATCAGCAGGAGTTGGTTTCTGTTAGTTTCAAACCAGATGGTCCTAACTAATATTCCTACATAACATTGTTATGTTTGCAGTCATCTGTACTAAGTCAGAGCCTTGGCTAGAGTAAGAAAGAAAATGAAGCAAAATACAGTGATAATAATAATAATGAAAAAAATTTATTGGACCATTATTTGTCAAGAAACAACAGTTGATACGCAGAAACTTGGTAGCAACTAATGTGTGAAGAACTAATATGTTTTGCAAAATGGTTGATGGTAACAGTGAAATAAATATTAAACAACTTTAAAGAGATTCTAAAACTTTAGAGAAATGAGAATCATCTGGTGAGTTTGATAAAATACAGATACCTGGGATCCATCCAGAGACTCTGATTCAGTAGAGCTGCTAACTATGCTGGGCTGTACAGGGCTATTATAGTTCTCACTGTGGAGATAGAGGCTGTGTAACAGCCATTTTCACTTACATACAGTCTTTATGTAGAATCTTTTTGAAATTTAGCTTTTATTTTTAATATGCTAAAAACTTGCTATACTTGCTATTTCATAGCAGGAAAATAAGGTGTCCTGGGGTGAGCTATGAAGAGAGTTCTAAAAAACAATAGCCAAACAAATGTTAAAAGATTTCCAGCTGTTTTCCTCTTACTTCACTTCAGGGCAAAATACTAGCTAATACTGCTTCTTTTAATGACTTCAGTCTGTGGACTCAAGGCAGCTATACCAGCTTTATGTATATTTTTATACTTATTTGCAAGATTGCTTACCATATGGCATAAAATGAAGTTGTTGTGTTGAGTCCTCAGTAAAAATATTTATATTAACCTTAGTATTAGAAAAGAACTTGTATGGAAATGCTGTAGTCGTGCTCCAGATCTTCCCCGAATTGGAATTAATGTCAGCTGCATGATATGTTTCTCTTATTCTGAAAAATATATGTGAAAGAATACTTAGGACAAGATTTTAAGAAACTTCATGCAGGGCTTGCTATAGAAGATTTGAAATATGAAAATAACCAACAGCTGATTTGTGGTATAGTGCTGTTAGCTAGGCTAGATTGGTAAAGATTACAATTAAACCAAAAGCAACTATAAAGCTCTGGTCTTTATGTTTTCCCTGGGGCACCTCATATGAAGCAATTAAGAATACATTGGCACTTATAAAACATGAAAATTCACTCTGAACAGTGATTGCTTGCTTCACTGACATTGCCTTTTGAAGCATGAACTCCTCCCCTTGCTTTTGGCTCATGCCTTTGTCAAGCCAGAAGTCACTCATTTATTATTTATTCATTTATTGATGAATAAATTCTCTTGTTTGTGTCAAATTGGTAAATACCATTCTTGGCAGCCCATTTTCTTTAAATTTGGGGTTTTACACAAATATTTGGCTTTTACGTAAATAATTGAGCCCAGAAGTCATTTGTACATTCTGAACAATTACTTACTGTTTCAGGAAGTCAGAGAATTGGAAAATAGTTTATCCTTGGAGTCAGAAGCCTTGAGTTTGAATACTGACTCTTTTTTGACTTAACAAAAATTTTTTAACATCTTTATGGGCATATAATTACTTTACAATGGTGTGTTAGTTTCTGCTTTATAACAAAGTGAATCAGCTATACATATACATATATCCCCATATCTCCTCCTTTTATTCAGTAGTTTTATGGTCAGAGGCAAGTTATATGACCAGTTTCTTTGTTTGCACAAATGAGGATATTTATATCTACTTTAAAGGTTTATGAGAGAAAAGGCATATAAAAGACTTTTGTAGAATGTAAAGCAATATATCCATGTAATGTATCATAATTATCATTATATTATTACAGCTGAATCCCTGTAGAGCCATATTTTATGCCCACATGTAGAATTTAGCATAAAATTATTTGTAACTAGATATTTAAAATGCTTTTGATGATGAAGTCCTAGGTTTTTTTCTGTTTTTGTTAATTTTGCAGACCTCTAAACTTTGTAGTGCTCTTCCTGAATGAAAAATTATGCATTCTGTGTATGCATTCTATGTAATGTATCATATATGTTACATCGTTGGCATTTATTCTAACTATTTTTGCAGCATTAAAGTAGTGTAGGCCCATTGAAGTAGCTCTATCTCTATGCCCTTAAACTCTACCAAAACATCCCCTCCTTGAGGGACCTCACAAATGGAAATGTGTGTATGCACCCAATGGGTCTGGCATGTATCAAAATCACCTTTTTTTCTGGGTTCCATCCCCAAAGTTTTTGATTCAGTAGATATGTGGAGGATCCCCCCCCCCGCCCCCAATTTTTAGCGGTTTTCCAGATAAGCCAATACTACTGCTGCTCCAGAACTGCAGTTCAAGAACCACTGCTTAGGATAAAGGTATGGGCCACTCTTCTTTGTTATACCCTACAACAAAGGTTTGGACTCTAGTTCTGAATTGAGGAGCTTTATGATCTAGCATTCAACCATATGATAAGGTACTACTCAATGTATACATACATGATTTAACCTTCTACCATTTTGGAGAATTAAATTTAAAATGTAAATTCATGACTCATTCTTTCCTAAACCTTCGCTGAGCATCTACTGTGGGCCAAAAACTTTTTTCATGTGCTATGACATTTTATTGTATTTTTAATAAAAATATGGCATATTTCTTGAGAGATGTGCCTTAAAAGTATGTCACAGCAAGAAACCAAATCCCACAAATTAGAGAGCCTCTTTAAGGGTGTATGGCGGGAGTTAGGTAAGGTTATTTAAATGTTAGAAAAAAAACACTGATGAAATTGGGCATATAAATCCATTCTGTATGGCTTTCCAGAAATTTTGGAGACCCTCTTAAGAAAGTTGGCTTTCAAATTCAGTTCTGTCTTCTTTTGAATTAAGAGCTTTGGATAGCACCTAGCACATATTAGGTCCTCAAAAATATTTGCTGTTGAGTGAATAGTGTGTTTGTGTACAAAATAATTATGCATATATAAATTTAATTATCTTTATATGAGTATTTGTCAACAAAAATTATAGAAAACCAAAAAAAAGTGTAAATATAACCTTATCTTCTTTTTACTACTTTAAAGTTTATTATTGTTTGGTTGTCTTTTTTAGTACTCATGGTTACTTTGAAAGAAACCATTGGAAAAAAATGCCATTTAAGAATTTCAAAATGTACCATGAGCTACTGACAAACCATTACATAAAATATTTTCATGTCACTATTTCATTCACAAGATTTCATCAAAGAATATTACATTCTCTTGAAAAAAAAAGTGATGGGAGAGACTAATAATAAGTGTATTTTGATGGAGCTATACCAAGTATTACCTTGTGATATTGAGAGAGCTATTTCTTACACTTAGGTAGAAATTATCACATCTTAGATTTAAGGTGTCAAGTTCCTGGCAATGCTTGTCAGGTTGTTACAGTGGGTAGCTCATTACTGACAAAATCAATATTGATATCTGTAAAGATCCTAATTAGGAATCCAAAGTGCCATTTAAAATTTCTTCTGTGAACTGGAGCAAGAAATTAATTAAAGATTGAATATAGGTTCACGGATTTGAACTGCTTTGTTTTGTATTTTGTATGTGTGCCTTTCGGTTCTTCCAATATGGTGACAAGTTTTTTAACTTGACTTTGCTTTTTTGTTTGCTTGTTCTTCATTTGAATATTTGTCATGCATTGACTAGTTAATTAGGCATTCAGATAGCCTTTTAAGGTAGTGATTAAATAAATGATTCAAATCTTTAATCCCAAATGATTCTTTAGCAGGCCGCTGCTATAGCTGATAAATAAGCTAATGTTTATTTATATGTATATTTATTATATTTTCAACAGCCAAAAAAGGATAAAAATCAAGATAACTAAAATGTAAGTGCATTAATTTTTCAAAATTTTCAGGTATCTTAGCAATAGAAGAGATGGCATTATATAAATTTTAATTGATAATGAGAGATTGGTCTTTTAAAAAGAGGCATGTACCTTTATAAGTTCTTTTTTTAGATTAGCAAAAAGGGGATCTGGGATCCCCTTGTGATCAAATTTGTTTTTCAGTGGACAAACACCCATGCATTTGTTCAACATTCTGGCAGCCCATTCAGGGTAAGATTGAGTTATTGAGCAGAAGGTACTCACATCATTCTAAATAGTATATCCCAGGTAAGAAGGATAAATCTATGCTAATTTGGGACAGAGCCAAATAAGTCAGTCACTTATGTGCCATTAAATGAGAAATTAATTCACTGCAAACTAAGCTATCAACAAACAGCAAGCACAAGACTGAAATTATAAAACATTCGTCTCTAGCCACAGTTTCAGGGGAAAAATTTATTTGACTATAAACAACAAAAGCAATACCAGAAGTTGATTAATGAACTAATTTGTCATAAATTTATACTGTTAACTATGTTAAAAAATTATAGAGCTTTAACATTTTATATGCAAGATTAATCAGCTCAGTGATGTTAAAATAGACAACTTTATGCAGGTACAGAAATTTCTAAGTTTAATGGAATATCAACACTTACTTTTTTACTTTGTTGCAAAAGGAGGCCAGACTTCTATTACTGCCCTGAGGTACTTCAACCAGCTGAATGGAACAACCTGTCAGCTTAAAGTAAAAACTGTTAAATTAAAATAGTTCGGTGTGGAGAAAAGATTAATACAATTCTAAAATTTTTATTTTGTTTTAGAAAGCCATTATGTTTTTAATTTTATTTATTTATTTTACGATGTGCGGGCCTCTCACTGTTGTGGCCTCTTCCATTGCGGAGCACAGGCTCCGGACGCGCAGGCTCAGCGGCCATGGCTTACGGGCCCAGCCGCTCCGTGACATGTGGGATCTTCCCGAACCGGGGCATGAACCCGTGGCCCCTGCATCGGCAGGCGGACTCTCAACCACTGCACCACCAGGGAAGCCCTTTAATTTTATTTTAAAAATATTTACTGAAGCAATACATATGGAAAAATACATAAATTTTAAATATATAATTTGATTTTTGAGGAATATATGCAACTGTGAATATTAATATCCAATCAAAAAATATAGAACATTTCTATCACTTTAGAAAGTTCCCCCATATCTCCTTCTGTCAATCTGAACATCTGTTTGGTAACTGTTAATTCAGATTTCTATCACCATAGATTAATGAATGTGCTCTTTTGTTTCTGGCTTCTTTCATTTAAATGATATATGTTTTAAAATTCATGTTGTCATATGTATCAATAGTTCATCTTTCTTAGTTACCTATTAGTAGTATTCTATTGCATGAATATTCCATAGTTTGTTTATCCGTCTTCATGTTGAAAAACAGTTGTGTTGTTTGTAGTTTTGGCATATTGTAAAGAATACTTAATTTTCATATACAAGTGTGTTTTGGACATGTGCTTCACTTCTTGTGAATAAATCCATAAACGGCTCAGTTAAAGAAATAATTTTGCTTTATGTATTTTTCAGCCATTATTAGGTACATCTACATTTAAGTTTATTATGTCTTCCTGATTGACTTATTATTATGAAATGACCCTTTTCTTTCTCTAATAATACCCTGCGGGCTTCCCTGGTGGTGCAGTGGTTGAGAGTCCACCTGCACATGCAGGGGACACGGGTTCATGCCCTGGTCCGGGAAGATCCCACATGCCACGGAGCGGCTGGGCCCGTGGGCCATGGCCACTGAGCCTGCACGTCCAGAGCCTGTGCTCCGCAATGGGAGAGGCCACAGCAGTGAGAGGCCCGCGTATCGCAAAAAAAAAAAAAAAAAAAAAAATACCCTGCCTTAAGCTTCATTTTCTGATATTAATAACCACACACAGCTTTGTTTTGTTGGTTGAATGTTAAATATTTTTATTTTTTTAAACTTTCAACCTATCTGTACCTTTGTTTTTCAAATTTGACTCTTGTAAAAAATAAAGCCTTTCTTTTCTATCTAGTTTGTCAGTTTCTCCCTTTTATTTGGAATATATTTAGTATATTTATGGGTATTGTTAGATTTAAGACTGCCATGTTCATATGTGCTTCTAGTTGTTTCTTCTGTTTTATTTTGTTCTTCTATTTCTCCTTCCCTGATTTTTGCAATTTGATTTTTTAGCCCGTTTCATTTAATTTCTCTGTTGGATTTTTAGTTTTTCTTCTTTGTACTATATTTTTAGTGATTATACTAGCTTAGAACTTACAATATGCATCATAAATATTTCACAGTTTACTTAGAGTTGATATTGTGCCACTGCATTTAAAATGTAAGAATTTCCAATAGCAGATAACATTTACCATCCCTTCATCTTTTATTCTCTTGTTGTCTTTTATCTTTTGTTTACATATACAACAACTCTGACAATGAAATCTTGTGTTTTTGCTTTAAACAGTCAGCTGTCTTTCAAAAAATTAAGTAGTTTTTCATATTTACTAACATATTTACCATTTTTGCTGCTGTTTTTTCCTTTCTATATTCCATCTGGTATCATTTTCTTTGCATCTGAAGACTGACTTCAGTATTTTTTGTGTGCATGTGAGCTGACTGATTTCTCTCAACATTTGTTTATATGATAATATATTTATTTAAAAATTTCAAGCATGTACTCAATGAGTTATAGAAGCATGGATTCTTTTCTTTTTTTATAGAGCTTTAAAAATGCTATTCCACTGTCATCTGGCTTCCATCGTTTCTGATGAGATAATGCTTTAATTCAGATTGTTGTTCCACTGCATGAAATTTTTTTCCCCCTCTCTGCCACTTTTTATGATGATCTTTTCAACTTTGGTCTTCATATGTTTGAGTATAACATGTCTACATGTGGTTGTCTTTGCATTTATTCTGTTTGGGATTTATTGAATTTCTTAAATCTGTAATTTGATATTTTATACCAGAGTTGGAGAAAATTTCAGAGCATTATTTCTTCAAATGAATTTTTCTTTCTTTCCTTTCCTCTCCTGCTAGCATTCCAAAATTATCCATATATTAGGCTCCTTATCTCCTAAGTTTCTTAGTCCCTGCTCACTTTTATATAATTCTTTTATTTTCTCTTCTTCAGTTTGGGTAATTTTATTCTTTTTCTTTTTTTTCTCTCCTTTTTTTATAAATTTATTTATTTTATTTATATTTATTTTTGGCTGCGTGTGGGCTTTCTCTAGTTGCGGCGAGCGGGGGCTACTCTTTGTTGCAGCATGCGGGCTTCTCATCACGGTGGCTTCTCTTGTTGTGGAGCACAGGCTCTAGGCGCGCGGGCTTCAGTAATTGTGGCGAATGGGCTCAGTAGTTGTGGCACACGGGTTTAGTTGTTCCGTGGCATGTGGGATCTTCCCAAACCAGGGCTTGAACCTGTGTACCCTGCATTGGCAGGTGGATTCTTAATCACTGCCCCACCAGGGAAGCCCTATTCTTTTTCTTTCAAGTACTCTTTTTCCCCTGTCATCTTATATCTGTTTTTAAGTACACCCAGTGACTTTTTAACTACTGATACTATATTTATATTACTAAATTTTCCATTAGTCTTTGTTTTTTCATAGTTTCTAATCTCCTTGAGATTCCTCATTTGTCTACTCATTATGTTCATCTTTACTTCATCTTCTTGAACATCCTTTAAATAATCTCCTTAAAGTCCCTATCTGTTAATTCCAACATCTGTTCTATCACAGAATCTCTATTCACTGGGCTATTTTCTTGATTATGGTTCAGAATTCCCTGTTCTTTACGCATCTGTGCATTTGTTATTAAATGTTGGATATTGTAGATGACACATTAGGAATTGTTTTTACAAAGTGTGCAATTTTTCTCTGGTAGGCAGGCGGTTAAGATTGTTTTGGTCTTGTCAGCCTCTATTTTATTTTTTGTGGGGCCACATGTAAGTTAATAGGTAGAGCATTTACTTTAGAGCACGATTTTTACTTGTAAGAGATAGCTTTGTGTGATCTCAAATGAATGCCTACAGTTCTCAGCTCAGTGTCTTCTCTCGCTGGGTCAGAACTTTGGCACCGCATAACTTCTACTTGTGTGTGGTGAACACAACCTCTTGGCCAACAATCTGCAGTAAATCTCACATAGACTCCTGACCCCCATGCATTGCATAGTTCCTCTGTGCTCTGCCCTACAGATTACAGCTTCCTTTGCAGCCCAGAACTGCAGTATCTGCCTCCTCAGGTTAGTGATACTGCTGCTCAAATTGGGCTCCACTAGTCTGCCTAGCAGGAGGAAAGGGCCCCGAAGACACCAGGATGATCATAACAACACTTTGCTGTTTCCCTTCTCTTAAGGATTGATGTCTATACCGGCTGTTTGCTTCATATATTTTGTCTAATTTCATAGTTGTTTTCAGTGGTAAGGGAAGGTTTAGTACTTGTTACATTGTCATGATCAGAAGTAAATGTTCCTAAAATTCATGCACTTTTAATACAGATCATTTGAGGTATTACCTCTTCTGCAAGTGCCTCAGACACAATTAGTTGTTTCTTCTCTTATGAACTCATCCTCTCTATTATTTTACTGTGTTGGCATTATTGGTTTGCAGGTTAATTTAAGCAATATGCTATTGCTGAAATCAGGTATTATGCGTTTTCTTCTTTGCATTTGTTATGCCTAATCATATATCGTTTAAGAATATGATAAATAGTTGTTGAATAAATGAAAAGTCCTCTTGTATAGCCCTGTAAATTACAGCTGAAATAATGTTTCATCATTTTACTGTTTAATTCTGGTTTCACTTGTGTCTAGACTCCGTATGAGCAGAGAAATGTTCAAATATTATACAAGAACCTCTGTGGTTACTAAATGATTGGAAAACTACTAATGAAACCATCAGGATGAATTGCACAATGATTACTTAATTTCCTACTCTTGGAATGTTCCCAAAAGAAGTTGCCTGCTAACAGTATAATTTAGTAGCCTCTGAGTAAAAAGACATTTTTCCTACAAATAATGATATGAAGTTTTAATTCATGGTAATATAACTCAAAATATAAATGTAATGAAATGTATGTATGTTTCTATGTGTGCATAACGACACAATAAGAATAGAAAATACTATCATTTAAACCTCCAACTATGATACTTTTATCTAATAAAATGTAAATACTATAACATTTTATTTAGTTTTGATGAAACCAGAACTTTAAAAATATTATAAAAATTTTCCCTTTCTTTAGAAAAAATCATTAATTCAGGAACACAGAATTTGTGAATAAGTTTTTTTTCCCCAAAAGTATTGATAATATTAATACATTCCCCTAATTAAGATTAGTTACTCTCACTGCCAAATTAACCCAGCACATTATTGAATGATTCTTTCAGATTCGTATTTTTAGGTTGACATATATGACACATACCTCTTTGTTCTTTGGCAATGTGCTTTCCCAGGTCCTGGGTAGAAAAGAACCTTTAAAGAGCATCAGAGATGGTTCCACAATGTTCATATTTCTACTGCTTTTATTTTCTTCTTTTGGCATCAAGTCAGTTGAGAAGGATGGATATATAGGAGGAATGCTATGTTCAAATCCTATATGGTAGTTATCCAGTTCACTCCGTGAATTAATTTCATCCACACTAGTGGATGATGGAGGTAAAATATTGAATCCGTAATCATCAGCACCATGGTATTTTCCTGTGGGGTTTCCCCCAAAGCTTTCTTTATTTATGTTTTGAGGATTTGGTAGCACGGAATGCCTAAAACCAATTACTCTTGTTTTATTAACTTGGTGACAGGAGAGTTCTGTGCTTTTAGAAGTGAATTCATTCAAGGATATTTGGTGTGCTTCATCTAATGAATGCCTTTTTGAGTCCCAGTGTGGTGCACTGGGCACAAAAATGGTGTTTTCTTCAATTTCTCTCTGATAGAATGGGATTGTATTACTGATCTCATCTACTACATGATCAAAACCCAGACCGGTGTGGCTAGGAAAAAGAGGTTGATTTACAGAGTGAAATTCTTGGTGCTTTTGCTGCTTTTCATGTGATTCACTGGGATTTAGATCTGTTTTCCAACAATATGCCATTCTTTATTTTATGTAACTGAGAGGGTTGACTCTGCTCCAAATATCTCCTAGATGATATTATAAAAGATGATAGGAATTTTCCTAGAAAAAGCATACAAGGAAACAAAAAAACTTTAATTAGAAATAAAAGAGCTTGCAAGAAAGAAATATGTTGAGTAAATACAAATAATTGTTTTGAAGTTTCTCCTTAGCAAATGAAATAATTCCATGAGTAATATAAAACTCCATCAGGGCTCACAATATTAAAGTCCAAGGGGCAGTATTGACTTCAGAGACATTCATGAAACTCCTGTGATAGAAAAATAAGTCCACTTCAATTATGACAGGAGTTTCATGAATCAATCCAAAGACAATATTCCCCTTTGGACTCCTTTTCCTACTGAAAATCCACTTGCCGACAGCAGCATTATCTCCCTCAGTATTCAGTCATCTATCAGCATGGTAGTATGCTAAAGTCTTTTTATTATCTTAAAAGTCTCTTCGTGATCAACAGTTATTCCATCCCTAGATACAGTCTTAACTTCTTTCTCCTCTCCATAACCAATCATCTTATAGGTTGGCTAGATCCGTTCGTCTCTTCCCCAAAACTTCTTTAAATAATTGCAAACTTCTTTCATCATTTATCCAGAACAACTTTCATTAAGTTTACTAATGAGTAAATTCAACTAATGTGTATCAGTCTCTATTTTATCTCTCTGCAAAATTTGAGTCCGTTCATTCACTATCTTTCTTATTTTAAAATTTCTTGCTGTGTCCTACTTTGGCTCTCTGTGACACTGTACTCTCTGAGTTCTTTGTTAGCTCCTTCTCAAGACTCCTTTGTCTATTACTCATTTTCTACCTGACCCTTGTCAGAGCTTCTTTTCTTCTCAATTATTCTCTTCTTATAAGTTATTTCATATCTCCTGTGGTTTAAATTACCATCTATATGCCAGTGACTCCAAACTAGATGATTCTTATTATTATCTGCTCAGTGTCTCCACTTTGAATTTTTTTTTTAACCTCTAAGACAAAGTCCAAAACCTAAATCAAAATTCACCCAAGAACATGCTCCTATCCTAGTGTCCTCTGTGAAAGAAAATAACCCAGCCATTCACTCAGTTGTTTAGCCCAGAAATGAGGGTTTTATCTTTGAATCTTCCCACACCTTTATTCTTCTACGTCCAATAAACCACAAGTTCCTGTAGGAAGTCCTTCTTCCTTTCTCTGTCTACCATTGCCACAATCCTCGTCTATAGTTTTCATCTTCTGACCTGCAATGTTGCATTGTCTCTGAAACTGCTTCTACATTTTCTGCAATTCATTCTTGTGTCCTGTAGTCCATATTTTAATATTACAGTGTTATATTTAAGAGACTGACCATGTATCTCTCCTGGATATAGCTTTTCAGTGGTTTCTCACTGCCTCAGATAACATGTATAGATGTTACATATGTAAGATTTCACTTTCCCATTAGATCATTAGGCCATGTTAGTCTTACTTGCTTATACTCAGTACCTAGTACTTTGCTTTACTCAGACTAGTTACTCATTTATATTTATTGATCAAGTGATTTAATAAATTAGAAAAATTATAATAGAATTATAACAAAATAAAATTGAAAAGTATTTTTCATTTTATGGAGTTAATAATTCACTTAAAAATTGTATGTATGTCTGTTAAAGACAAAAACATTTTAAAGGATAATTATGATAATTGTTACCTATCAAATATTATTTTCTGTCAATGTGTTCTGCAATAGCAATTTATTTTCATTATATTGGCACCAAAAATTTACTTAAAACTCATGATCACCTGAGAAATAAGTGAATTAGATTTATTATACTTCACTCAGGAAATTGAACTGATAGGTTTGAGAAAGATTTTCAAGAAATGTAAATGAAGTGTGTATAGAAGGAAATATAGCAGAGAGAGGAACAGTCCGAAACACATTCTGTGAGACCACCATCACCCTGATACCAAAACCAGACAAAGATGTCAAAAAGAAGGAAACTACAAGTCAATATCACTGATGAACATAGATGTAAAAATTCTCAACAAACTATTAGCAAACAGAATCCAACAGCACATTAAAAGGATACTACACTGTGATCAAGTGGGATTTATCCCAGGAATGCAAGGATTCTTCAATATATGCAAATCAATCAATGTGATAAACCATATTAACAAACTGAAGGAGAAAAAGCATATGATCATCTCAGTAGATGCAGAAAAAGCTTTTGACAAAATTCAACACCCATTTATGATAAAAATCCTCCATAAAGTAGGCATAGAAGGAACTTATCTTAACATAATAAAGGCCATATATGACAAACACACAGCCAACATCATTCTCAGTGGTGAAAAACTGAAACCATTTCCTCTAAGATCAGGAACAAGACAAGGTTGCTCACTCTCACCATGATTATTTAACACAGTTTTGGAAGTTTTAGCCACAGCAATCAGAGAAGAAAAAAAAAGGAATCTAAATCGAAAAAGAAGAGGTAAAGCTGTCACTGTTTGCAGATTACATGATACTATACATAGAGAATCCTAAAGATGCTACCAGAAAACTACTAGAGCTAATCACTGAATTTGGTGAAGTAGCAGGATACAAAATTAATGCACAGAAATCTCTTGCATTCCTATGCACTAATGATGAAAAATCTGAAAGAGAAATTAAGGAAACACTCCCATTTACCATTGTAACAAAGAGAATAAAATACCTAGGAATAAACCTACCTAAGGAGACAAAAGACCTGTATGCAGAAAACTACAAGACACTGATGAAAGAAATTAAAATTGATACAAACAGATGGAGAGATATACCATGTTCCTGGATTGGAAGAATTAACATTGTGAAAATGACTATACTGCCCAAAGCAATCTCCAGATTCAGTGCAATCCCTATTAAACTACCACTGGTATTTTTCACAGAACTAGAAAAAAGAATTTCACAATTTGTATGGAAACACAAAAGACACCGAATAGCCAAAGCAATCTGGAGAAGGAAAAACGGAGCTGGAGGAATCAGCCTCCTGGACTTCAGACTATACAAAAAGCTACAGTAATCAAGACAGTATGGTACTGGCACAAAAACAGAAATATAGATCAATGAAACAGGATTGAAAGCCCAGAGATAATCCCACGCACATATGGTCACCCTATTTTGATAAAGGAGGCAAGAATATACAATGGAGAAAAGATAGCCGCTTCAGTAAGTGGTGCTGGGAAAACTGGACAGCTACATGTAAAAGAATGAAATTAGAATACTCCCTAACACCATACACAAAATAAATTCAAAACGGATTAAAGACCTAAGTGTAAGGCCAGACACTATAAAACTCTTAGAGGAAAACGTAGGCAGAACACTCTATGACATAAATCACAGCAAGATCCTTTTTGACCCACCTCCTAGAGAAATGGAAATAAAAAAGAAAAATAATCAAATGGCACATAATGAAACATAAAAGCTTTTGCACAGCAAAGGAAATCATAAACAAGACAAAAAGACAACCCTCAGAATGGGAGAGAATATTTGCAAAGGAAGCAACTGACAAAGGATTAATCTCCAATATTACAAGCAGCTCAATATCAAAAAAACAAACAACCCAATCCCCAAATGGGCAGAAGATGTAAAGAGACATTTCTCCAAAGAAGATATACAGATTGCCATGGAACACATGAAAGGATGCTCAACATCACTAATCATTAGAGAAATGCAAATCAAAACTACAGTGAGGTATCACCTCACACCAGTCAGAATGGACATCATCAAAAAATCTACAAACGATAAATGCTGGAGTGGGTGTGGAGAAAAGGGAACCCTCTTGGATTGTTGGTGGGAATGTAAATTGGTACAGCCACTATGGAGAACAGTATGGAGGTTCCTTTAAAAGACTAAAAATAAAACTACCATATGACCCAGCAATCCCATTACTGGGCATATACCCTAAGAAAACCATAATTCAAAAAGAGGCATGTACCACAATATTCATTGCAGCTCTATTTACAGTAGCCAGGACATGGAAGCAACCTAAGTGTCCATCGACAGATGAATGGATAAAGAAGATGTAGCACATATATACAATGGAATATTACTCAGCCATAAAAAGAAATGAAATTGAGTTATTTGTGGTGAGGTTGATGGACCTAGAGTGTGTCATACAGAGTGAAGTAAGTCAGAAAGAGAGAAGCAAATACCGTATGCTAACATATATATATGGAATCTGAAAAAAAAAAAGTTCTGAAGGACCTAGGGGCAGGACAGAAATAAAGATGCAGACGAGAGAATGGACTTAAGGGGGAAGGGTAAGCTGGGACGAAGTGAGAGAGTGACAGACATATATACACTACCAAACGTAAAACAGATAGCTAGTGGGAAGCAGCCACATATCACAGGGAGATCAGCTCGGTGCTTTGTGACCACTTAGAGGGGTGGGATAGGGAGTGTGGGAGGGAGACGCAAGAAGGAGGAGATATGGGGATATATTTATATGTATAGCTGATTCACTTTGTTATAAAGCAGAATCGAACACTCCATTGTAAAGCAATTATACTCCATTAAAGATATTTTTTTTAAAAGTGTTAACTAGGAAATTAATGTATAAAATGTTACTCCAAACTATTCTAATACATGGGTCACATAGACACATTATCTAGCCATAATCCCTTTTTCAGGAATTGCCATTTTTCCCCCTCCACGTTAGTAGTGAAAGCTCTGCTTCTTTATAGCAAATTATTCTCTTTCATCTATCTCTGTTATGGAACTCAGAATTTGTCAGCCGGTGTGACTTTACTCTGACGACCGTAGTTAATATCCTGTTCCAGTCTTCCTTAGCCTAGCCTGCTCTGGCTTAGCTTAAATACAGTACATATGGCTATATTATATTGACTTTAAAATTTTTTTGTGGTTTCAAGAGAACTGAGTGTTTTTAAATTAGTTTTAAAATTGTCTAGAGCCATAAAGGAGGTCTTTAAATGAAGTATGAGTGGTCTAATGCTGAAATTAAAGATTCACGTAAGCTATACCACCTTATTGTTATTAATAATAATGATACTTAACATTTTTTGAGCACTTGCTCTGAGCTACTGCTTTATATACACGAACATGTTTACATGTATTAACATATCATCTCAACCTATGATATTATTACTGCCATTTAACAAATGAGGAAACTGAGGCATAGAAAGGTGAATCAAGTTACCCAAGGTTTGAGGGTTTGTGTTCACAGATTTGTTTTAAACAGGAATTAAAGACAGCATTTGGGTGATAACGCCATACTAATACGACATCTAGAACATGCCTGAATTTAGGTACTGAAACACAGCATTAACTCAACTCAAACTATCTTTGCTGAAAAGAGTTGAAAACTTTAAAATTTTTATTAATAATAATATTTTTCCATGCATTTCTTGCAGCACTGTTATTGAAATAGGTTAGAGGCCTGTCTGAAAAAAATCTCATTATAATGAATAAGAAATACTTATTCATATTGAAAATGTAATAAAACAATCCAGATTCATTTTTTAAATATTAAATTTTGTGATTTTAAGGGATTTCTAATAATTTTACGTCTCCTCTTTACCATCACAATCTAGAAGGTAGACTATTTCTTAGTTTATAAGCAAACAAAAATGTGATTTAGTGCTAGCTGGTAAATGTATGCACTCTGCATTATGAAGTAATGCATGAAATAGTAAAAGTCATATACCTTGACTTTGAGGCAGAGCTATACATACAACATGGTAGCAAATATGTCATAATTGAGAGGACATGGCTATTGGTTCCTGATTTAAATAAGACTCTGCAAAACTATAGAAAAAAATCTGTGTGGTAAGCAGAGTAATGCCCCCCTGCAAATATTCCCATATCTTAATCCTTGGAACCTGTGACTATGTTAGATTTAAGTGACAAAGAAGAATTGAGGTTGTAAATGGAATTAAGTTTCCTAGTCAACTTACCTTAAAATAGGAAATTATTTGAATAGGCTCAGTATAATCACAAGGATCCTTAAAACTAGAAAAGGAGGCAGAAGAGGTCAGAGAGATATTCGGGGAGGACTCAACCTGCTTTTACTGGCTTTGAAGATGCAAAAAGGGGCCATGAGCCAAGGAACATGAGCAGCTTCTAGAAGCTAGAAAGGGCAAGGGAATGGATTTCCCCCTAGAAACATCGAGAAAGGAACACAGCCCTTGATTTTAGCACAGTGAGACTTGTGTTGTATTTCTGGCCGACAGAATTATACGATAATAATCTGTGTTGTTTTAAGTAACTAAGTTTGTGATCATTTGTTACAGTGGCAATAAAAAATCAATACAACATGAAAACTGGAATCTGCTTCCTGAATGGACTGGAAAATCAGGGACTAGTAGAAGGATAGCAGACCACAGAAAAACACTCCTCCATTCTTTGTTGGTAAGTTCAGCTAAATTCGAACAGGGATGTTTAAAAGGTGTTAGTAATGACAACTTAGTATTCTGCAATAGCTTATAACTTTCTATTCAGTTCGGCTTTCAAAAGATCTGGTTTTATTGAGGGTTAATTGCTCAATTGTCTTCAAAGAAAAAGTAGAGACAAAATTTGGGTACCTATCAGAGAAAGGGCAGCCCCTGCCAGCTGCTTCCACTTTCTAATTCTACTAGGTTGCAAATATCATTCAAATAGCCCCAGTGTTCAGAATGGGAACAAAAAATGTTTATTTTACAAAAGAACAAAGAACTTTTCTGAAAATGTCTGTTCTTGATCCAAAAAGTCCTGGCTACATTACTGAATAAGTATATCTGCAGGGGCAAGATGAGAAGAGTGTGAAAGGAATAAATTATGAGATTGAAGAAAAATGATCTTTTTCTTCAGATAACAAGTTATAGGCATTGAAAACTGACCAGTTTTTACAATATATATTAATGTCATGGGAGATAAAGATCATGCCAACATAAGCCATGTCACAGTCTAATCAAACTAAACCGTCTGTATTTTGGTAAGGTGGAGGGTAAGTCCATATATCTATAGCAGCTAAGCTGGGTCCTGAGAAGACTCTGAGTTGGACACATGGCCTGAAATTCCCATCTCTCCATCTTCTGAGCCAATTTTATATATCATGCAGACACTCATATTTTAGACAGACATAAGTATGATCTCTTTCAGCTCAATTTGCTGAATGAATACAGAGAAGAGCACAACTATATAAATATATATATATAGTGTTTATATAATTTAATGAAATGTATATATAATTAATCTATATTATGTATAAAATTTACACTAGCTTACTTTTTCCATTTCTAATTTGGAAATGAGTGGTAAGGTAAACATATTATTTTCATGATCTCTAATTATTTTCACCTAGGTGCAAACAAGAGATGCTTGGGAAAAACATTAATTTCCAAGGAGTCTTTATCAGGTGCCTTTTTGTGTGAACAATTGACATTTTCTTAGTCATGTATAATCCTATAGAAGACTCACTTCCTGTTAGACTGCCTAAAGCTCTTGGTATATGGAAAATTTGAAGCTGTCACTTATGCTTATGTTTGAGAGATATTGACTTGAATACATCAATTCATTTATTCATACCTCTATTTACTCATTTGCACATTTATTTATTCAGTACCTGTTTTAAAAGATTTTGTGTCAAGTACTGTGCAAAGCACTGGGAATATAAAAATGATAAAGCGCAGCTGTTGCCTTCAAGTACCTCACAGACATAAATTTATAATACGGTATTATATGACAATGACTTTAACAGATGCAGTCTTCATTTTGTTTGGGGGAATTTCATATAGAACATTGTTAAGATTATTTTGCCTTAGAGAAAGCAGAAGTAAAATTCATGAAGGACACATTTAAAGTTTATGTATTGGGTATGTTCTTGTTTAGAATATGCAATATATCAGAGATAATTTTATGCAGGTCATTGAGACCTGGTTTCAAGAATACTTTGATTCCTAAGTATTCTTAAGTTTTCAGCCCCAAACATGATAAAGCAGTTGAAACAGTAATTCATTCAGTTCCTCTGAATGTGTCTTAGGAGTAAATATGACAATGGAAAGTCAGCCTCCAGCTCTGATGTAACAACTTTGGGGGAAATGATCTAGTGGGAATGAAGCCTGTTTCAGGGGAGGACACGGACAGTCAAGGAATATGACATCAACTCTTAAGGGAGGAGGTCCTCAGACCCAATCCTGGGGGCTCCATAAATACAGCCTAGTGGTATTTGGGAAGAACCAACAGTGCTTCACCTAATGTGAGACAAATCTATTCTGAAAAATCAGCACTATGAGAATTTTTATGTGATCGAAGCAGTAGTGGCTGCTGTTTTCTTTTTCTACTGCAACCAATATGTAGGTCCCCATCCCCTATTTAAGTCTCTGTTATTGAATTTTCTATTAGTAATGAATGGGTAAGTTAAGAGAGTTATTTTCGATAACTTATTTGGTTTTCAGAGGAATCCTTTACATTAAACCTTTAAGCAATAGTATTAGGAAAAGACAATTGCAGCTTATCAAAGTGAGTTGGGTAAGGTTTCAGGAAGAGAAGATTCCTAAACTGATGGAAGGAAGAGTAGCAGTTCTCCAGACAGGTTTGGGACAAGGAAGAGGAGGTCCTTTGTTTTCCAGACAGAGACTATTATTTGTGAAAAGTCAAGGAGAAAAATAAGAAGAAAGAAAAACAAGAATAGGAAAAATGGGATAAAGAAACTGTGTAATCCAGAAGAAGAAAGATGAAGAAGATGGTAGAAAGGTGAAGATGTGAAAAGGTACTCTGTTGGGAACAGAGTACTAGCTGCTGAGTTAGAGTAGTGAAAAGACTAACATAGTCTTGTAACCAAATGGAAAAGAGAATTATTATCATATTTTTTTGCAGCAACACCTTGTGCCGGAAGAGAATTGAGTTATATATTTAAGATATACAAGAAAAGAAATTGTGAACCAAGAATATGTGTTCACTTAAACTGACTTCCAAATTAAAATTCCTCAAACTGCCATGGCCACACAACAACTTAGGGAATATTGTTTTTATGGACTATTTATTAATCAGCTACTGGAGAATAAGCTTCAGATAATCAAAGTGACAGAGATACATCAACATTAAGACTATCGATGGGTATTGAATATATACATATTTTCTTGAAGAACTCAAATAGATGAGGGATATGGGGACAGTTTAATATGGCTGTCTGCACTGAAAATGTAGATAGGGTTCAGCTTTAATAAAAGGCAGGGGAAATGAAGAGAACATATACACATTTTTTGAAAACATTTTATTAATCATATGGGTGATTGTGTTAGAATTGTTATCCTTAGAATACTTATATGTAATGCTAGGTAAAACAAATGAATAATTCTGGCATTCCCAGTGTCCTTAAGAACCAGTAATCTTAGTAGTATAAACCAGTAATCTTAGTAGTATAAAATTATACCTGAAAGTATCAGAACAAACTCATCAGGTTTTTAAAACAATCTATAATTATCTATCCATAGCTTTTTTCCTTGGAAAGGCCTAGAAATAATGCCTATCTTAATAGCAGTGAGCATCCCTACCATCCAGACTGTTTGAAATACCACTTCCTCCTAAAAGAAAGAAGCCTACTTGGAGTACCACCTGATTTTGAGAAAAGGACAGCTAATGAGCATAGGATATCCTATTATTTTAGTTAATAAGGAAGCTATTACAGAGTAAAAGGATGCACCAATAGAAGTTGAGCACCAGCTTGAAAAGGCTCACATTGGCCTAAAAGTATAATAAACTGAAATGGATGAAAACATATCAAACATGTTAAGTGCATGAATTCATAATGATACACATACACACATACAATTAATTAATTGCCTTTGTACAGCACAGGGTTAATAAAATACACAATAAAACATGTTTTGTCTTTTTTATATGAAATGAACACTGGATAACTAAGTAATAGATGAGGCAAAGTTTCTCTTTGTACAAGTATCGCAAAACATAAGTAAAGAAAGAATGATGAAGTTGGGTTATCAATATTTTACAGTAAGTCATGAATTATAAAATCTAGGCATAAAGCATTGGTGGTTGCTAACATCACAGAAAGTGGAGCAGCCAGCATTTTGTGCTTTCAGATAAAGAATTCAAAACTACCATGAAGAAGTCTTGCCAAAAAATCTAACCTTAATCTATCTGATTAAGCTTCTAGATCTAATCACCATGCACAAGAAACACAGGGTAGAGGAGACATGTTAAACTAAATCAGGATGGAAATTGATATAGAAAAATAAGCTGGCTTCTTCAACAAATGAATTAGAAGGGGAAAAAAAAAGAAAGGGGGATGAAATACATCAATTGAAAAAGACTATAAAAACCCACACCTACACCCCACCTCCCCACAAAAAAGAAGGTAAAACAAAGCCATGCACTCTAGGGATACACACTTGAATGATGAAACTATATAGAAAAGTACAGAAGAGACATCAGAAGAGCTGTTGTTCTTGGGGAGAGGAAAGGTATTGTAAGGGGTGAATGGAGGGTTTTTGGATGGCAGGAAAGGTTTATCTCTTGACATGGAGGGTGGTTAGAAGGTTGTTCAATTTATAATAGTACATTAAGCTATACATTTGTTTTATGTAGTTGGTAATATAAATTTTTTTAAAAGGAATAGATAGCTTGATTTCTTGCTATCCAGTGAATCCCACTTGAATCCCAGTGTGGGAGAAAACCAATATTTAATGAATGAATCTAAAAAGAAAAAGTACAAAATAATCTGAAAGGTAGGAAGAGGAACTATAAGCCACTATCACTTCACTTTGTCCACTTCTGGTCCTGGTAAGAGGGAAAGAAGTGAAAGGCAAGTGGCTTCCTTTCAAGAACCTGATTATGAAGTTGCACATATCACTTCTGCTCACATACATTGGCCTGAATATATAACTGTAAGGAAGGCTGGGAAATGTAGTTCCTTATTGTGTTGCCAGGAGACCAGAAGAAAGATGGATGTTGTATTACTAAAAGGAAAAATAATGGAGAACTTGAAGTTCTCTGGGAGGCCTGGAGTTGGAATGGGAAATGAAGATGCTGAACCAGGTGTAACTAGGAGCAAAAGTCCTTAATGGATGTGGAGGAACAAGGTCAGAGGATGTCAGTAAGTAGAAGGGACACCGGTAGGAGAGCAAGATGTTATTGGACCCTGGTTGTCCTTGCCTCCTGTTCCTTGGTATGAGGGGCATGGGAGAATGAACAGCTTCCACAGGAGAGCTACAAAGAAGCAGAGTCCTTGGAGAGCCAGGGTTCCCTTTTGGAAAAGGAAGTGAAGAGGGCTAAAGAAATCAACAATGCATCTTGCACAGATTAAATCTCAACTGGAAAAACACTTCCCACTGCACATTTTACAAGTTGGGATTTCTGTCACTCCTTTTACTTTGAGGAGATATGGAATACAAAACATTAGTTAATCAGTTCAGCTCTAGTTCTTAAAATTATCTGTTTAATTTAAATATTTAATTTTAAAAAATAACAGCAAATATTAGTATGTTTTTAGTAAATAACTTGAAGCATATCGAAGTTACCTGTTTAGAATATGAGACGCTTCATTGTTTTATACAAATATAATTTACAAAATTTTCCATACATGGGGCTTCCCTGGTGGCGCAGTGGTTGAGAGTCCGCCTGCCAATGCAGGGGACACGGGTTCGTGCTCCGGTCTGGGAGGATCCCACATGCCGTGGAGCGGCTGGGCCCGTAAGCCATGGCCGCTGAGCCTGCGCGTCCGGAGCCTGTGCTCCGCAATGTGAGGGGCCACAACAGTGAGAAGCCCGCGTACCGCAAAAAAAAAAAAAAACTAAAAATTAAGATACCATATGATCCAGCAATCCCACTCCTGGATATATATCCAGAAAAGATGAAAACTCTTAATTGGAAAAGATACAGGCCCCCCAGCGTTCATAGCAGCACTATTTACAACAGGCAAGACATGGAAGCAACCTAAGTGTCAATCGACAGATGAATGGATAAAGAAAATGTGGTGTGTGTGTGTGTGTATACATACACACACACAAAGTAATATTACTCAACCATAAAAAAGAATGAAATAAAGCTATCTGCAGTAATGTAGATGGACCTAGAGATTATCATACTAAGTGAAGTAAGTCAGACAAAGACAAATCACATGATATTACTTATATGTGGAATCTAAAAAAATGATACAAATGAACTTATTTACAAAACAGAAACAGACTCACAGACATAGAAAACAAATTCATGGTTACCAAAGGGGAAAGGGGAGGAGGGATAAATCAGGAGTTTGGGATTAGCATAAACACACTACTGTATATAATATAGTTAACCAACAAGGACCTACTGTATAGCACAGGGAACTATATTCAATATCTTGTAATAATCTATAATGAAAAAGAATATGAAAAAGAATATAGATATATGTGTGTATAACTGAATCACTTTGCTGTACACCTGAAACTAATACAACATTGTAAATCAACTGTACTTCAATTTAAAAAATAAATAAAATAAAACATACACCTGAAAGGTGTACATCATATGATTCACTGCATAAGAGCTACAACAATAGGAATGCATCTAAAAATCAACATAGTATAAGAATTAAATGAATTAGTGTGTAAAGGCTGAATGAAAAAAACAGGCAAAATCAGAAAACTTAAAACAACCTGAAAAAGCTTGTAAATTGTAGAAAAAGAAAGCTGGTTGACAGACTGTGAGCTTAGTAAATGAGTTCAGTTCCCTAATCTTAGAATAATGATAATAATAAAATAAATAGAGGTTTTTAAAATCAGTCCAGTTGACTTTCTTTAAATGGAATCTGGCTGGTAGTGTGTGACTTAAAAAATTAACCAAATATTAAAAAAATGAAAAAGTCTATTCATTGTATAACATTGCCAGCAACAAAGACTGGCAACCATTCATTTGATTACCCAAATTTTTACCATATGTAAGACAAAGCAGATCAATCTGAAATAGAAAGAAAAAAAAACTGGATGGCACTTTCTTTATTATCTTAAGGATATGACTTGCTTTATTATCTGAAGGAGAATAAATCTACCAGTCTGAACAGTGTTAAGGAGATGACCAATTTCCTTGCTACTGCCTGACTCGGAGATCTAGTATCAGATCAACTCTCCCCACCACCCAAAGAAGGGTATCTACAGGCAGGGCCACTTTACCATCCCCCTTTCTACATGTTTTCTAAGACTAAAATTTGTATTAATGCAAAATATTCAGAGACTACAGTGGCTAAGCATTTGGTTTGCTGCATCTGAGAATGTGAAAAAAGGAAGTGCCATAAGAAAGTACAAAGGTAGGCCACTTCTGGCAAAATAACTATATACATTGTTTAGAATTACCTAGAAAAATGCTTACCTTCTCAAAGTAGTCAACTAGACCACAGAAGCAAGACTGGTGAAGTACAGAATTTAGAGAAATTAAGTGACTGCCAGTGACCAGTAATTAGACTAAGTCTGTTCACATTTACCATTGCTCTAGCTAAAAATCTGAGAAACGTGTTTTAACAGCAACCAGGAAAACGAGAGTAACCAGAAGAAACTACAAACATTATTTCTGAGTAATCAGTGGAGAGAATCTTCATTCCTAAAGGATGAGTAGTTGGAAAAAAATCAAATTATAGATGTGAAAATATTCTGCAAGAAGTAAAATAACTAATAAGACACAAGGCATTTTTGAAAAATATATGCTATTGTACACCTAAGTAAATTTTATAAAAACATAAGCATTTTTGTTTTTATAAAATTAAGAAATGTGTTCAGTGAAATAAGATATAAAAATAAAATTTTAAATAATATAACAATAAAATGAAGAATAAAGATATGGAGGAAATGGATAAAAGGGATATAAATAAAAATGGGGCTTAATGAGCTACTAAGATATAAAGAAACTAAAAATTCAGTGACACATTTAAAATAGTCATTAAAAGCAGAATTGACAAAGCAGAAAATGAAATTTTGAGATGAACATTGAGAACCACTCTATGAATACAGAGGAAAAGGAACTAGTGATAGAAATGAATGAGAGGTACTCTTGAAATTGCAGAAGTCAAAGAAAGGACATCTGACATCATATTGAAATGAAACAGAGGTAACATTGAAGATTGCCAAAAAAAATCTAACTGGGCTGAATAAAGCTCTGCATATGCATATCAAACCTGAATACATATATGACACACATACAACCAGGAAAAATTAAGGAAATATGTAAAGTATGTAAACTTTTTAAAGGAGGAGGGGAAGAGGAGGGAAAAAATAAATAAAGGAAAGTTAGTCTGGACATAGACTTCACCTTTAAACACTAACTGTCCCAGGACAAGGGGACAGTA